>NC_043976.1:16041078-16106078 GCF_902148855.1 Sphaeramia orbicularis | reverse complement strand
AGTTTATGTAATTGCTCAACTGCTCTCCTCAGGACTGGCAGGATGTGTTGTGACATGAAGAACATTATCTGTCAGAAGCTGATGCTTTTCTCCGCTTTGACAAGTCTTCATGTTCTGGCATCTTGGGGGAATCTGTCACAGAATGACGGTGGTGGGGAGACAGATCCCCTTGCATGTGCACAGGCCGGAGAACAGACCGCTCAGAGTAGAGGTCAGGAGCACTCGGGACATCATGCTGCTGACAGCTCAGATTTATTTTTAATATCGGTGATGAGAGCTCGCCACACAGATCATGTGGCTTGTTAGTGTTGAGTGGCGAGCCCCACCGCCCTTTACTCCGTGATCTTATACAAAGAAAACGTGTCAAAATAATGACCTTGGCAAGGTAAAGCCGAGATAATTGGTAGGCAGCTGAGCGGCGTTTGATTGTTATTCCCTGCAGCCACTGTTGTTTCATTTGGTGTGAAATCTCTTCGCTTATGTGCGCTGGAAAGCAGGGACATTTCGCCTCCATCTTACCCTTATTAACATTTTGACCCTGCCCAATTTTTCTTTGCCACGGCTACGGACGAACGTGTGCATGCGTGCGTTTCTGAAGGACGTTATGTTGATTGTATTTACCATATTTACTTTCCAATCATCGTTGACCATTATTATTTTTTTTTTTATGATTGGTGAAAAATGTCATTATCATTGCATCAGCAGGCACATTACTCGCTGTCTAAAGTGACTGCGGTCACAGAGGCAATTTTGCTGACAATACTTTCCCTCCCCTCTCCTCTCCTCTCCTCTCCTCTCTGTCTTTGTCTCTCTCTATTTCCTCTCTCTCTTTTCTGATAGGTGCCAATTATGTTGCCTCTGTGTTGAAGCGTCCCCGTTTGCCACTGACCCTGTTAGCCTGCTTTAATGTCAACTCCTTGGCTCAGAAGTGAAGGGAATTACCCCGTGTTTAGTCTCCAATCAGAAAAAAAAGATGAGCAACACAACAGAACGCAGATCTTGACTCTTTCTCCGCTCATGAGCTCCATCCAGGGTCTGGCTGCTCTTGCTTCCTGGTGAAACACAGGGTCAGGACTGTGTGGATAAAACCCTGAGGGTTTTGACATTTCAGCTTTTTTTTTTCCCTACATTTGCTCCTCTTCTGGCCTCAGTACATTTTGGAGCGGACCCAGATGATGGGGTGGTGCTGCTCGGGCATATGCACAGCCCTAGCTCTCCTGGCACTCCTGTTGCCCTTGCGGGAGAGGGCCTGCTTGGGACTGAATCCCAGCTCTGGGGATCTGGAGAAGTCCCCGCTCTCTGATCCAGGCCCATGGGAGGCCCTACACAGGCACAAACGCAGCTGGGTATGGAACCAGTTCTTCGTATTGGAGGAGTACACGGGAAATGAGCCACTCTATGTTGGCAAGGTAAGTGATCTGTGACTGTTAATGGGTCAGAGTCATCACGACATCATGTGTCATAAACAGCAGGCGACAGCTCATCTGGGCTAACGTTCTATCATAACATGAACTGACATTACAAAGGGAAAAAAAAACTTGCTTATGTGATTCACACATCTCCTCTTACCCTATTTTTCCACATCTAGCGCACCTGTACAACAGTACACATATCAATAACCTCTTACAATAATGACCTGAAATCTGGGACACAGTAGAGTTTTACAGAGTTGTACATATTTCCAATGCCCTATATAGAACCTTAAACAAATGAAAAGGCAAAATGCAGACTGTGTAGGAAGGTATTCTGCAATTTCTTGTAGCCTGGGCAGAAGTAGGTACTTATACAAATGTGCAATTTGAGTTTACAGGCTGGTGTAGGATATGACAAGGTAATTTGCATCGTAATCAGCCCCTCGAAAAGGTATATATCGCTCAAATATGTCTTTGTAGTAGGTGTTCTGCCAAGGTGGAGGCAGATAAATCAAAGTAATACATGTTTTGGCAGGTAAATAAGTATGAAACCGTCTACATGACATTTAGAGCTAAGCACAAATGGCATAGTTAACATGAGGTTACATTGACAAAGTGACTAATCTTGCATTTATAATACAGGGGTGCACTCTTAGGCTATTATGAATCACATTTTCTTGGGGAAAAATGCACACACGCAATGGTGAAAGAAGCACTCAGATACGTCATTGTGAAAATGACATCCCCTGCATTGAAAGTATACTGTAAAATACACACATATACACATGCAAATGAGCATTTACAGCTATCAGTCTGCACATACTGGTATCGTCAGTCTAACATCACAGAATGTTTTAAGTTACATATTCTAAATATTAGAAAAGTAACAGTGCGCATAATGTTAGAGCTTGATGACTTTTTGATCATTAAATACAATCTCAACCAATATAGAAACGATATACAGTATGTCACAGTAAATATTGGAAATGAGTCAGGGAGGATGGGACTTGTTTTCACTCCTATAAGTGACAATAAATCCCATGACTCATGTCACATTTAACATGTGAGGTAATGTCTCACAGTTTTATTCACATGCTTTTAGTGCCGTATGTTCATGTCATTTTATTCTGTTAAAATAAATAATAATTTAAAACACAGTCAGTGAAGGAGACATGAAGACATTAGTCACTTTTCCAGTGACCCTCAAATTGCGCAAATATAACTTGCGCATAAAAATTTACCTAATAATAAAATGACAATTTCACCAAAACTCTAATTTTACAATGAAAAGTTTTTGCGCTGACAAGAGGTGGTTTTTGAGGTGTAGCGAAATTGGTATATCGTGCAAAACTGCAACGGAAAGACCTTTTTCTGCAACTAGAGTCATGTGAACCAAAAAAAAACAGATGTCGACGGACGTTACAACAAGCAAAGAAGAAGAGTTTAAAAGAAACATGGACACACCAGGACACCAAATAATTTTTTTAATTTAGTACAGGATAGAGGGGTAATATATAATAATAATAATAATAATAATAATAATAATAATAATAATAATAATAATAATAATAATAATAATAATAATGAATATATCTGTAAATCATGTTTTTGGAATGACTTCTCGTGCCATCTCGCGATAATAAATAAACAAATAATCGCAATTGTGATTCAGTGGAAAAAACAACACAACGCACTTCTGTTTTTTCGACATTTAGTAAATATGGGTAAAGTTTTGCACAGGAGTCCAATGGAAAAGCCACTTAACAGCTAACTCTGGTCTGCAATTTAATTATTTTTTAAAAATGATCTGCCTCTGAGATTAAATGTGCTAAATGTTACGTATTTTAATAAGATTCATTGGAAAACAAATGACAGAAGTGCTGGTTTGCTGATGTTTTCAAGGTATATGATAAAGCAGGGGTGTCAAACATGCGGCCCGGGGGCCAAATGCAACCCGCCAAAGGTTCTAATCCGGCCCCTGGGATGAATTTGCAAAGTGTAAAAATTCCACAGTTAAGGCTGTGGAACTCATTTTAGTTCAGGACCAATATGATCTACAGTAAAATAATAACAGCAGAATAACTTACACAAAAGAATGACTCCAGATTTTCTTCTGGGTTTGATGTGAAACAACAATATGACACTATGCCTATAAATAATGACAACTTCAAATTTTTGTCTTTGTTTTAGTGCAAAAAATAACATTAAATTATGAAAATATTGACATTTCCAAACTATCCTGTAACAATAAAATGTGAATAACCTGAACAAATATGAACAACCTGAAATATCTAAAGAAAATTAAGCACAGTTTGAACTATTTTCTGCCTGTTTTTCAGTGTTTAGTGTTTTTGTAGATCCGATCCATAATGCACATGTAGAAATGATAAGTTGAGGCAGAATATTGTTAAAACTGAACTTTTTTTTTTTTTTAAGAAAATTCCGTTTTTTCAGGTTTTTCACATTTTTTTTGTTTGGATAGTTTATAAAAGTAAGTATTTTCATAATTTAATGTTTTTTTTGCATGAAAACAAAGACAAAAATTTGGAGTTGTCATTATTTATAGGTTATTATGTTATTATTTTGCTGGTCATGAAAGAACATGAGTTTGAGAGCCCTGATTTATATTAATTTACTGGTCTGGTCCACTTTAGATCATATTAGGCTGAATGTGACCCCTGAACTAAGATGAGTTTGACACCCCTGTGATAAAGTATTATTACACATACAGTATATGTTGGTTTATGTACATTTATGTAATAGATTTATAAATGTTCTACTAGATAGAACCTTTAAAGTGAATGTATTCTAATGTGCAGACAGTGTTTTGAAGTAGATCTTGTAGCTCTGAGACAAATATCCCTTTTGAGTCAAACCCGTTTCTCGTTAATTCTTGAATTTCACATTTTGACCCAAGATTGTATCTTGGAAACTTCAGCCAACCAGCATTTTTGACTTGATTTTTCTTTATCAGTGACTCCCACGTGGTGAAATGTCACTACTTTTATTCTGGAAGCGTTTTACTTGGAGACCAGTGTAACCAATGGAAACAGGCTGTAAAACTGAATAAAATAAGATTTCATTGATTTTAAACAATGGTGGATTCTCTATATAATGTACACATAAGGTCAAAAAAATATACAGCACTGATTTAGTCATTTTTAGACATTTTTATGTGCTATGGATACACATTACAGCTTTAAAAAGTATCATTCAGTCAAATCTCATTGGTGTTATTAAAAGTATACGATATTACTCTCTCAAAATACAACATCATTTGGCTAAAAGCGCTCAAATTCTTTCAGTGTGACTCAAGGTCGCACTGTTATCACGTCTGACCAGATGTGTTCAGTCCAACTTTTTTTCACTCAGATTTGGTTAAACCTCATTCATTTTCTGATGGGTTGAACTGAGGCCTTTTTATCGCTCTGTTCTGAGTCATAAAAAGCTGCACAGCGGTTTTGCCTTGTAAACCCACTGCCTTGATCAGTTAATTTATTAGTTTGAATCTGAAATAAGATATTAAAACACCACAGTGACACACCAACACAAGCTTTAGAACTGCTCTTTTCGTCATTGAACTTTGGTCGATTTAACCCATAAAGACCCAAACATCCAAAAAATATCTATTGATATAAACTGTTTAATACCTATTGATCCACTAATCCTATCAATACAGGTAAATAATTGGTGTAAAATACAGTTTGTCATCTTTTCATGGTCATCAGATATGACCCATTTGGACATTCAGGGGCTTTGTAGTTACCATGGAAACACCATCATCTTCTACAGCATTGATCACCAGCAAAACAAAGGTACAGTGGATGGACACATTTAATGATTTCTTTTTTTCAGAAAAAAAGAACCTTTTTCTTCAGTTTTCTCTGTTTTGGATATAATAACTTTCAACTTTAATCTGAACTTTAATGAACATCTACATAATCAGTACATTAAATAGAGGAAAATACCAGATTTTCACTTCAAAATGCAAAATACAGAGGATAATATTACAGTAAATGGTGATAAATTGAAATATTACAAATAGAGAAAAAATCCTTTTGAGAATTGCCACAAAAGCAGCACTGGGTCTTTATGAGTTAAGAACGCTTCAGGCATTAGTTTCCTGTGGGGCAAAAAAACAAAACAAAACTGTAAGACGAAAAGACTGCAGCAGCGAAAATATCCAAAGTTTTGCAAACATGTAAATGGATTTTGAGGCAGGCAATTATCAGGTAGTAAAATCAGCACAAAAACTCAAATTAACCCTTTCAGAGCCACATATTGTTCTGCGTAAGTATCTTGGGATTTACCTGAGTGAGTGGATTACACTCAGAATAGGATTAAATTCACACTTCATATACATACAGGACAGACTGTAAAGCTTAGTATTTTACTCTGACTGATGAAAAAGTGTCAAATAATGGACAAATATATATCGGCTAAAATTTCCTTAGGGGGTCAAATGAGTGGCCATTTTTGTCAAAAAAAAAAAAAAAAGTTGTAAGAACTGCATAGAACTGTGTTGAAATAATGCTAATACATTTGTGCACAGAGTACTGATATTATTTGACAGTGGAAGCTATATTTTCAGAAATATTGGATTTTGAATAGCACGTGTATGTGAAAACTTCTGCTGGTGGACGGGCGTGACATTACCCATGATGCTCTGGTCAGTACCAGTACTTTATTAGTAATAAACTTATAGACTTACTATTGTTAATTCTCCTCTTCTTCATAAATGTTAGTATTGTGGATCTAAAACAATAACAGCTGACACAAAAACACAAAATGTGTCAGTGGACGGATGTGACATGGTTGTTACAGATCCCATCATACTGATGCTCGGCAGCCATGTCACCGTTTCCACAAATGATCCCTGTGCAAAAACTAGGATCAGAATTATTTATTGTATAGTTTATCATCATACTAAAGAGTAAATAACAATATAGAATTGTTATTTCTTTATAAAAATGCTTATTATTAGAAAACTGTGTGACATTCTTAATGTATTTATTCACGTAACATAAGCAGGATGGATCAGCACCATACTCCATATTGTAACCTGTAAAAATAAAACGTGATATGTAGGATAGAATCTGGTAAGAAAAACTGGGGAATCTAAAAGAATAGAATATTTGTTTTTCAGGTAAATTCAGTTCAAATATAACTTGGCCATTTGTGACATGAAAATATAGCATTAATTGTGATGAAATTGGACATTTTTGACCTGAAAACATAGTTCATATGACCATCAACATGTTGCAACAGAACTGAAATCCTGTAAATTTGCATAACTGACATTTACCAACACAAAGTTCCTTTAGGGATTCACTTATATTGATTTCTTATGCACAAACACATAAATAAGACCTCTAAGCACATTTTAGCTGATATAAATATTAGGTGCACTCATTGAACCGTTTCAGTTCGGGACCTTCGATACAATTCGGAGGTGTACCGAACAAACACATGGTGCCTATGTGAAGAACGCAAACACTGGGGAAGGTGGGTGGACGCAAGCAGAACCCATGTGCAGGGTTTCCTCTATATACTGTACATTCAGCAGCAGCAAAAAAAAAACCCCAAAACATTATAAAAGAGAGTATAACAGAGGCACAGAAGCCGGGTTGAACATTCGAAGCATGTTGTTTCACTGCTGGTTTTCGGTATGTTGCAGCTTTGTAGCACTAAAGAGTCCCAGGGTTCCTTTGTAGCAAAAAGGTTTTTATTTTTTAACTCGAGTTGTCAAAATCAAGTGAACCTGCTCCTCTTTTCCTTCACCGTGCCTCTGCTGCGGTTACTGTGAGGTCATGTTCACAGCGCATTCAAAAACACTCAGGAAATTACAGTGTTTGCCTTAAAAGAACATTGAATATTCAAAAATATAAAAATACATAACATGTGGGGTGCCTGTTAATGCACAAATGACTGGACAATAGTTTGTAGAAATGTCCTATGTCGCACATGTAGTTACAAAGCGCCCCCCCCCCCCCCCCCCCCCAATGGTCTCCTTCACTGTACTGAAATCGTATCGAAAATGTATCAAACCAAAATGTTTCTGTACCGTTACACCCCTAATAAATATAACATAATATAGGTGAAATTAAAGCTGCACAAGTCAAAATTTTTGCAGCTTTTCCTGTTTTTCCAAAATAAATATAAATATAAATGAACCTGATGCTGTTTAATGCACTTTTCCCAGCCTCTGTGTGGAGGAGAGCAGTAGAGTCACATCTGACTGAATCTGATCACCAACAATTACAGCTATCAATCACTTTTTAATTCTTTATCCTGTCTGAAAAAGCGTGTGTTTAGCCAAACTTTGCATCACAGAATAACTTTTTTTTACAACCTACAAACCACAGTAGTTGACAGAATTCCCCATTTACTCTCAGATTACTTTAACGACAATATGGCAATTACGGAAATTTTTCATAAAAGTGCAAAAAAGAACTTTCAATTTTACACAAAGATAGAAAAAGACATTTTATGAGGCACCGATACTGAGAATCCACGGTGATGGGAGAGTTTTCAGCACCACTATGTAAATGGACAGCTCCTGTTCTAGTATGAGCGGTGCAGGCCAGATGGGTCTTGGATTGGTCTCTAGATCCCTGTTATCTTGGAGAATTTTCTGGTCTTATTATTAAATTAGTTTTCATCTTTCCGCTCATCTGCAGGATAATCATTCTCATCTGCATGTATTTGCTGGGTCTGCTCTCACAAGCCCATTTCCTTGCTGCTTCTGAACTGGATTAGTGTCTCCAGCTGGAATTAGGATACATTTGACTGCCCTATTGTTCTCCTCTCTATTTTTGCCAGAGGGATGCTGGGGGAAAGCGACGATATCAGAATGAGGTTATTTTGTGACACGGCTAGAGTTCAACCAAAGGTTATGTCTTGTCCGAGTGTCCGCAGTGTTTCTGAAAACTGTAATGTTGACAGTACATGTGACTGCTGAGGATGATATCATTTCTTGAGTGTGTGGAGTCTGATTCAGATGTGTTGCCCTTATTCTGAGCCCATTTGTAAGTTATAGAAAGGAGGCCAGTATACTAGGTATGAATTTCGAGTGCTTCTTTGCTTTTACAAATGCCTTGGTCTGATTGCTTTTCTTGTTAGTAAATCCCGAAGGACGAGAGCAAGATGATTTATTCATAGATGTGTAGAGATCCGCTTATCAAAATGGAATATACACAAACTCATTTGCAAGCCTTTTTTAACAGGTAGCCCTTTTATTTTTCCATATACATTCATTGATCTTTTTATGTTGTTTGGTATTCATCACTTTATAGTGCCTTCTTAGAATGGTATCAGCAGTGTAGTATTACAGCGGCAGACATGAAAAAAAGTCACTCTTACTACATCTTTACACCTGACCTCGTGTTCAAGCTCAATCTAACCCTTTCAGAGATATGAAAACTCAGATTCATTTACTCCCTGCAGGCAGAGCACGCTGCCTAGCAGCTTGAGAAGCTGTCACATTATTTGCTGCCTTAGATCATAGTTGTCACATAGTGTGTGTTTGTTTGGTATCACAAGGGCACGTTGCTGCTGTAAAAACGGGGCGGGACACCCCGACCTCGTGACTCACTGTGAACGACACAGAAGGTCCTGCCATGTCGAGAAAATGACCTCAGTAGATTTGAATTCTTCACTTTATTTGTGCACAAACAGACACAACCAAACCCATTTTATCATATTCGACTCTCAAATTTCTAGTGGGTTATCAACAAAAAAAGCACTAGAGTGACATGAGCAGTGACTGCTTTTGTCAGATGTATCCGGGTATCTGATATGACAAACAAAAGAAACGTGTGTCCAAACAATGGCGCAGTCATGGCACAATTTGGTCATCTGTTTGGCTGGAAGCGAGGGAGAATATGATATAGTTGGTAGGAAATGGGAAGTCATCACTTTGGCCTGGCTGCTCCCTTTGCATCTGCAGTATGCTCGGCTTTAATGCATTCTGTCAGATTCCGAATTTCACAACCAAATGTCTCATTATGCCTTGGCACTGTGCCTCGGGTAAGTGTACTGGCCTGGAATCAGCTGCAGTCACATCAAGCCGTTGGAAACATACATTAAAAAAAAACAAAAAAAAAAACCTCAAACTACACAGCCTCGGCTGCAAATTGGTGACGCACATATTTAAACAAGCAAAACGCTGAAGCAACTCATCCACTTAACAAACACTTACTGGTAAACATAATGTGATTAACATTTTCTGCAGGGTATTCATGTGACTAAATATTTGCAAGTGTTGAAAGGCGCTAATATGTAACTTGTGCTGAATAAGGGAGGGAAGCAGCCGTGCAAATTTGTATCACTTACAGGAAAAACTCAACTGTCATGTTTAGATGGTTGTTAGTTTCTGCACCACATCTTTTTGCCTTATTTTTTTTTTCTTTTTTCCTTAACTCAGTCACTTTTGTACTGCCACACACAATTAGGGACAGCCTGTTTTTTTTCTTTATTTTTTTTTTCCTTAGGTCTGTTTATGTATAAGTGACTCCAGAAATTCAGCGCCTCTGAGGCATCACGGGAGGTACAAGCGTACCGACACAGCCCTTATGCTGAATCTCACTTATTTATAGAGATGTCTTCAAAATTGGCAGTCTGACTAACCATCCGAGTAATGGATGGGCTTAGTTCACCTTATAATTCAGGCGGCATTCAGGCGGCATTAGCTGGGGCGCTGCTGCTACACTCTCAAAAAAAAGAAAAAAAAAAAAAATCTTCCAATACAAATAAAGAACTTCAACAAGAAGACGCATGAAAATGGAAAACATCTCTTGATGGAAGAAAACTCTCATGGCCTTCTGTCAAATATTCAAGTGCCACTGAAAAAAACAAAACAAAATCACAAAATAGTAAACAGTATTTTGCTGTTGAGTGTTTTGGCTCTGCCTCAGGGTGTCACAATAATGGGTTTTTAGTTGAGGATTAATTGTCAGACAAATAATAGCAATTATTAACTCTCTGTGTAGCTATTTATAGGCTTATACTACAGTACCGTTAAAAAAATAAACAGAAGAAGATAATTGAAATAAAACAAATGATTGCAATAAATGATTTAATTGTGTTTGTTTGTTTTTATTTTATGACAGTAATACAGTATAAACCTCCAAAAAAGCAAATGGTGTATACATACAGGGTGTTCACAGAGAGGAAAAGATGACCAGACTATTCAGTGGTATTGAACAGTACAATACCTGAATAATAATAATAATAATAATAATAATAATAATAATAATAATAATAATAATAATAATATATAGATTTCTGTTTTGTTTTTTGTCTTAAAGTAAAGAAAAACTGTATCAGATAGATTAAACATCAGTAAAGTAAAGGTCCAGTGTGTGTGATTCAAGTTAATTTAGGAGAATGTAACAACACAAATGGAATAAAATATAAATATTTGATTTTTTTCACAAATGTACAGGGTGGGGAAGCAAAATTTACAATGAACATTTAGTTGTTTTTTCTCAGCAGGTACTACGTCAGTTGTTTTGAAACCAAACATATATTGATGTCATAATCATACCTAACACTATTATCCATACCTTTTCAGAAACTTCTGCTCATATGAGTAATCAGGAAAGCAAACGTCAAAGAGTGTGTGATTTGCTGAATGCACTCGTCACACCAAAGGAGATTTCAAAAATAGTTGGAGTGTCCATAAAGACTGTTTATAATGGAAAGAAGAGAATGACTATGAGCAAAACTATTACGAGAAAGTCTGGAAGATACTATTAAAGAAGAATGGGAGAAGTTGTCACCCGAATATTTGAGGAACACTTGCGCAAGTTTCAGGAAGCGTGTGAAGGCAGTTATTGAGAAAGAAGGAGGACACATAGAATAAAAACATTTTCTATTATGTACATTTTCTTGTGGCAAATAAATTCTCATGACTTTCAATAAACTAATTGGTCATACACTGTCTTTCAATCCCTGCTTCAAAATATTGTAAATTTTGCTTCCCCACCCTGTATAATCACCTAAGCATAAGAAGCACGATAAAAATACTGATGAGAATGAACCATTTATATTTACGTACAGTTTGTTTCATCGTAGCTCTGTACAGATGACTTCCTTTTCTGTTTTTTTGTGTTTTATAGCAGGTTCCATCCAGTATTAAGATGCATTACAGTCACTTAGGCTCAAGGTTATTATCGTTAACGAAAACTAACGAAATGACAAAAACTAGAAGTGAAAAAACATTTTCATTAACTGAAATGAATAAAAACTATAATTAAAAGAAAAAATGATAACTAACTGAAACTGTATTGTGTGCTTACAAAACTAACTAAAATATATAAAAATTATGGATGAAATTCCCTTCGTTTTCATCTTTGTCAGTGTTGGATTGATATGAAATCGATTTATTTCACTTGAACAATTTTAGCTGGTGACACCATACGTTACGTCATGGTCCGTCACCTCTCGTCTCTACTCTACCTGGAAACATTGAGACTAAATTTGGGAGAAAGCAGCAGAGTCCTGTATGGGATTTCTTTTAATTTGACGGCGAGGAAGAGAAAAGTTATTAAAAAAAAACAACAACCCTAATACCAATACTAGAACTAAACTAAAACTAAGCATTTAGAAAAAAACAAAAACTAATAAAAACTAGCAAACCTGCTCTAAAAACTCATTAAAACTAACGGAATTAGAGGAAAAAAAAGTCAAAACTAAATAAAACTAAACTAAAATGAAAAATCCAAAACTATTATAACCTTGCTTAGGCTAGGTTCAGACAGCAGGTCTTTATGCACAATTCAGATTTTTTGGTTGAAATCCGATTTTTTTGTGTGCTCATTCATATTACACATTAAATGCGACTTCTATCAGTTTTGAGTATGAACTGAATGCGACCCTGAAGTGACTCACACGCGCAAAAGAGGTCCTGACGTAATACGTGACCATGCAGGTACGCAATGTATTTACGGAAGTAAATATGGAGGCATGCAGAATTGTGACGTTTGTCGCATTTCAATGACGTAAAGCGACCTGGCCATTCAGATACGTATCGGATTTAGGACCACATATGAAAGTGGCCTGGGTCGGATTTGAAAAAATCAGATCTGTGCTGTTCCAACTGTCTTTAACAGATCAGATACAGGTCACATATGGGCAAAAAAAATCAAATTTGGCCCGCATTTGCCCGTAGACTGAACGTAGCTTTAGTTTGAGTGTGGATCAGAGTTAATACCCCCTAAACTAAAAAGCCCAGTCCAACCAACCCAAACGTGTGTATGTATATGAAATTTAGCTAATAAGGAAATGAGATTAAGAATAAACAATTTACGCACAGGCAAATCAGTAATAAAGAAACCAAATAAAATATCTTCAATTTTGAAGTTAAGGAGGAATATCCAGCTTTCTATTTAAAAAGAAAATTGATATCACACCAAAATATTTGACAAAAGGCACATTCCCAAAATAAATGAGTTAATGTTTCATCCGAATTATGACAAAATGAACAAAAAGGGTCGACATTGATCTTATACGTAATCAGAGCTGAATTAGCTGGATAACACCTATGTAACAGTTTTAAAGATACCTCCCTCACTTTATTTGAAATAAAAAACTTCCTTGGTAATAACCGTACCTTTTCCCATTCCACATCAGAATATAAATTATTTCAAATTCAAACTACAGGGTGTCCCATAAGTCTCCATACATAGGAGACATAATACGTTCCAT
Organism: Sphaeramia orbicularis; assembly: GCF_902148855.1. NCBI lineage: Eukaryota > Metazoa > Chordata > Actinopteri > Kurtiformes > Apogonidae > Sphaeramia > Sphaeramia orbicularis. The sequence goes on along the minus strand of NC_043976.1, from coordinate 16,092,957 downwards.
ACATATATGGTTCTAACATGTATTTCTTGATATTTCTTCTTTATAGTTCTTCAGCAGTGGAGGAGACGCATTGAAATGTGTTCCCGACAAAATGGCAGTCATATAGAGCATATTATAGAAATAAAAAATGGTTTATGTCAAGAAACGTTTATTTTTCCTATGTATGGAGACTTATGGGACACCCTGTACACACTACAAGTTTTCCCTTTCGATATAATCCCCCTGGAGTCGAACACACTTTCCCAGCCTTCTCTCCCACACCTCCACGCACTCCTGGAAGGATTCTTCCTGGATCCTCCGCAGCTCCGTCATCACAGCCATCTTGATGTCGCCCACATCTTCAAAACGGGTCCTCCTGATGACCCCCTTCAGGACAAAAATCGCACTGAGCCGGGTTGGGTGAGTAGGGATATGGCTCCGGCACGGCAATGTTGTTCACGGCCAGGAACTGTCGCGTTGTCATGGTGAAGCTGCCATGAGTTGTCCTGCCACAACTCTCGCCTCTTCTCGTGCACTGAATGAAGCAAACGCTGCAGGATCTCTTAGTAGACATGCTGGTTGATCTTCTGGCCCTGTGGACGATGCCCCTCACATCAAAGAATGCGATCAACATGACTTGGACTTTGGACTTCCACTGTTTTGCTTTTTTTGGCTTTGGCGACATCGGACTCTTCCGATGAAGGCTCTGGCCTTTGGTCTTTGGGTCGTACTCGAAGATCCATGACTCATCACCGGCGATGACTCTCCCTGGCAAGTCTGGTTCAGTTTCAAGATGCTGGAGGATGTCCTGACACACTCACATGCGTCAATCCTTCTGGTCATCATTCAGCAGTTATAAAAGCATGTGGGAAAAAGTTCAATAGCTGCAGAGAGCTGAGATCACAGTTATATACCCCAGGGCGATGACTTTGAAGGGGAAAACTTGTGTAGTTTGGATGGACACACCTCATATATACATGTATACTCTCTATGTGTCTAGTTGTTTGTTTGTAACTTGTTCTCTTGGTTAATAGAAGAAAATCTCAATAAATACATGTTTTAAAAAACAAAACATAAACATGTACACCCTGAAATGTCTCTTAAATATATAAGTGGAATTTCACCAATATTATGTCACAGTTTATTAGTAACACAACTTACAGATGAGTGCTTCTATGAAACTGGTCCTAAAAACAGGACAAAGGAGCTAAAAATTCAAACCAGATGTAGTCTAATGTAATGAAGCAAGTTTGGAAGCACTTTGGGTCTGTTTTAAAGATAAATATTTACTGAGATAAAAGAGAAACTATTTTTCAGATAAAACACTTTTTTTTAATCATTTTTAGACAAGAATCTGGAACACGGTAAAAGATGTGAAAATTACACGCTATTTTTTTCTAACATCTTTTTATCCTCTCACAGGTACATTTTGGGAATCAAAGTAATTATGCAAGGCAGAGTGTTTGATAAAAATGACCGCTGTTGCAAAATCACTCGCGATTTATTTGTGTTTAAATGGGCAGGTTCCGCATGTAACATAAGTGGACACGATGGGCTACACACGAAACCTGGAATGAGACTGAGATTCATGAAAAACCTGCATGTCTGGATTAGAAAAACCACTAGGATCGACACATTTAACACAGTGTCTCTATTTATAGCGGTATATAAGACTATTTCAAACCATGTTTTCCACATCAAATGCACTGACACATAGGTAGGTTTTCCTGTCCCATTTTTGGCCCCAATATTTTTTTATCAAAAACTCATTAATTTTGGGATGGCTCAGAGCAGGTGTATAATTTTGTATTTTTTTTTTTTTTTTTGCATTTATCTGAGGTCATCATTAGGTACATCCTGGGTGGAAATATGTCTAAATTTCTAAAATGTATTACTGGGTCTAAAAAGCTGGCAAAATGCCAGGTACCAAAATGAACCCATTTTCATAAAAGCACCCAGATCACAGTGGGTCTACAAAGTCAGAAAACTTGTGTAACAGGCATTATATTGTTAAAATTGCACTTATTTATCTAACTAAATTTCAGGTTTCTCATATTTGTTCGGGTTAGTCACATTTTATTGTGTCAGGATTTGTAAATAATTTCATAATAAAGTTTGACTTTTTTCACATTAGACCAAGGACAAAATTTGGAGTTGTCATTATTTAAAGGTTTTTATGTCATGATTTGACTTGATATCATATTGAGTTGTTTGTGGCCCCTGAACACCTTTGACTGTTCATATTTTCAGTGTAATTTTAGCACTTCACCTCGAACGAACTACAAAAAGACCTGAAACTTAGAGATTTTTCAGAGGATGTTGTATGACTTAGAGAAAGAGAGACATCAGGCTGCAGATGTTTTGCCTGACGTACTTTATCTTCATCCCGTGGGCAATTTTTTGCAAAGTTGACTTTAGAAGGTTTGACTTGACTATGTGTTTTTATGTACTGAAAACTTGTTTTCGTTTTATGCATGAAAGTTTGTCTGTAATTATTTAATGTACTGCTGCCCGTCTTGGCCAAGACACTCTTGGAAAAGAGACTTTTAATTTCAGTGAGGTTTTCCTGGTTAAATAAAGGTAAAATAAAAAATAAAAACTTCTAAAATTCCTCCCATGGGTCAGATTGGACCATTTGGTGGTCCAGTTTTGGCCCGTGGACCTTATGTTTGACACCCCTGCTTCAAATACACAAGACAAGAAAACAAACCATGTACAATGAGCCCAAACAGATGTTAAAATTTGTTATTAAAACTTGACCAAAGAAGGTGAGACAAGATTGGAAGTACTAAATACACCTGAAATGATGGAAAATGATGTGGACATAAGGACAAAACGCGACATTTGTGTTGGTTCCATCAAGCTGTTTTAATGCAGAGGAATGGAGATAATTATCATGATTATGCAAAATAACTGCGGTTAGCTCAAATAATTGCAATAAGACGATTATGTAATCATTGTGACAGGCCTTGCTGTGACACAAGTGTTGCTGATGATAATATTTATTACGGTAACCATTAGACGTTTTTATGAGCGCACATCATGAGTAATTCCTGACCTGGTGTTGAGATCCTGATGTGCTGCTTGACAGTAAAACTGTTTAATAATCAAACAATATGCATCATGGGCATCAAGGATAGTCCCGTAGATAATTACAGTGGAGTGAACATAGCATGTCAGTGTGAAAGCCGCTTCATTAGCATTCTATGAGACGTTTACTGTCAAATTGGTTAGAATCGTAGAGCGCGGGGCGACGCTGCAAAGGTCAGTCTCAATAGCGTCTCGCCGCACTCGCTGGTGCCACAAACGCATCGGCACAGCTGGGGAGTAGAGGGAGCGGCATGTCAGGCTGCAGAGGAGGGTGATTTGTGCTGACGGGAGGTGGTGGTGGTGGAGGGGGGGGGGCGACATCATGCACACGGTACCCAGGGATAAGAGCTCACAGAGGGGGGAGCTCATGAGGAATCCTGGGGGCCGGGGGGGACGGTGGGAAAGCCTTTATCAGAGCCCAGGAATCAAAGAGGATGAAAACAACAGCGAAGCAAACTAGACCAAAGGCTAGTTATCAGCAGAGAAGGGGGGAAGAGGACAGCAGAAGAACATTGTTTGCACTCTCCGTCAAATATAGAGGCCAGCGTAGGAGTCAACACAGACAGGGCAATTTTTCGCAGCCAACATAAAGTTGAAGTCAGAGTTTAGAATAGGTCAAGGTAAAGTCAAATCTATGTAGCGTAGTGTACACGGAGGCAGATTCAACACCCAGACAGGCTCTAAACTGGACCTTTATCCTGAAAAAAACACATACACTTATATTGTTTTTCATTCCAAAATGCTTGTGCAAAAACGATAAAGTCCAGAACACATTTCCACATTTTCATTTCGGTCCATCTGTTGGGCAGAGCTGGTGGATTTGCAGGTTAAGGATCAAACTGTCAAGCTTTGATTTGTGAATTTGTGAATTTGCAATTGGCTAAAAGGCTTGATGCTTAGTCTGCCTTGTATCACACTACCAGACTACACCCAGTGATTCACGATTACGCATGAATCACTTATTATTATTTATTTATTTACTTTGGTTGGTTGTGAAGAGTCACACACTGTTGGAAAAAGTTGAAATAATTTTGTTTTCAGACACATTCTTCTTTTTTATTCCTATCAGTAATCACCTCTAACCTGGTACAATGATCACATACTGAGTCCCAGTTACACTTTATCAACAATAAACCACACTGTTAAAATTGTTTCATGAGAAGAAACAAAAAAATATTTTATTCCAACTTTATGGGCAACATTGTATTTTCTATTAAATGATAAATCAGTTTCATTTGAAGGTTTCTTTAGGTGGTCGTCTGCATCTTTCTGTCATATCAGGGTCTACATCAGTGGACACATTGTTAGCCTCATAACATAATTGTCTGAGTCATACAGTATATGGACAAAAGTATTGGGACACATTGAATTCAGGTGTTTCTTTCCTAACATGGGTCTGGGATACAAAACACTAAAGACAAATGTGATAATATAGTTTTATATTGGGATAAATATCATATTGAATATTAATATTTATATGTCAAATCAGCATGATCATCTTACAGCTGTAGACATGATGTGTCCCAATATTTTTGTCCATATAGTTTATAAACATCAATATTTCCTTAAAGTTTAATGGGAGATTTTTCTTCCTAAGTGAGATGTGATGAAAGTAGATGGTTAGTTGTGGTAGAAAATTGTTATTTACAGTCAAAGCGTGAAAAATATTGTAGAAATTTAGAGTTACAACATTTAAAATCATAGTCATGGATTAAAAAAAAAAAAAGAGAAATTAAGTAAAAACGATCTCTGAGGCATTTTGGAAGCAAAGATAATTAAATAAAACTAACTAATATAATGATATTTATAGAAAAGAAACACCTGAATTCAATGTGTCCCAATACTTTTGTCCATTTGTGTATGAGTTTGGCAGTCATGCTATGAGGCAAACAATATAAAAATGAGAACAAATTAGTTACATTTAATATAAAGCTACATGAATTAAAGCTTCAGTGTGAATTTTTTTTTTTTTTTTTTTTGCATCAAATACACAATTATCTTTTGTCATATTGTAATTCATGAGTTCTGAGAAGAAACATGACCCCAGCACCTCCTCTGGACTCTGTTTACACCTGATGGGACACATTTAGTATAAAACACCACTGATATTGTATCCAGGAGATGTTTGAATGTAGGAAAAGTCAATAAAGCCTCAGAGGAACTGACATTTAAAAAAAAAAAAAGCTAAGGCAGAACAAATAAAAAAAAATAGATGTATTTCTGTCATAGAGGTTAATCTTTAGAATGGAAGATCGATTAAAACCATCTAAAACAATTAAAACTTTTAACAAGATGTACAAATTAACTATTATTCAAAAATATAGAGCTCAGGATTGACTAAGGAAAATATTTGTTTAAAAGACTAGGATCAATATTGGTAGTTGAGATAAACACATGATTTACCTGAAATTAAATTAAATATGTGTTCTCTTCTGTTGTATATTTAGCAATGATTACACTGACATTTTTTGTTTGTTTGTTTGTTTGTTTTCTTGTGGAAACATTATGTTAATTGTAAATAGGGTTAGGCAAAATAAGTCTGTACTTCAGCCTAAACCCTTTCAGATGCATTGTATATGGAAAAATGGATATGTTGTTTAAAGTAATTAACGACTGAATAAAACTACTACTACTGCTATTTACTACTATTTTGGTATTAAATGACATTTTAATGGAGTTTTAACACCTAAAAAGTATATATTTTGATCTAAAGTCACATGCTTTACAAATATGTAAATGATATGTAATTTTAATTCTAATTCTATATTTATACAAATATTTATATAAATACCAAATTTCTTACTTTTCTGTCAATATTTCATTTTATTTTATTTTTTTTCTACCTGTCTTTTTCTCTGCACTTGCTTGATGTATGTTGCTGCTGTTAACTGTGAAATATCCCCAAGGTGGGATAAATAAAACTTATCTTATCTTTTTCTTATCTTATCTTATCTTATCTTATCTTATCTTATCTTATCTTATCTTATCTTATCTTATCTTTTCTTATTCTTATCTTATTCTTATCTTATCTTATCCTTATTCTTATTCTTATCTTATCTTATCCTTATTCTTATCTTATCTTATCTTATCTTATCCTTATTCTTATCTTATCTTATCTTATCTTATCTTATCTTATCATATATTATCTTATCTTATATTATGCTGTGCCTATTGTACAAAATGGCATAAACAAAGTCATTTTACATGATGACACAAACCTGCTTCCCCTTGTAAACATTACAATAAAATCCTATACAATTATAGAGCTTACGTGCTTAAAATTGGCAATAATTTTCTGCTTCTGACAGAACATGAAATCACTCACCATCCCCTCTTACATTTCAACATAAGTCTAGTCTGTCTTCAGACTTGAGACCGCAGTATGTTTGAGATTTTAAAGTATGTGTTTTAGTGATTTCCTTCAATATGTTTGCACTTATAACAGAAGCTGTTTGTCTTTTCGCCAAATTGAACTAATTATTTAAAGCTTAGAGTTTGTCACTCGTCCTCAAATTCACACTTTGGCTTACATCGGAGAATTTATGACAGTTTAACAGCGACTTGATAAAAATAATGGTGCATCGTTCAGGCGTTTGGATAAACACAGCAGAGGTTGGGAGTTTGCACGAATCTTGGCTAAATGCATCCAGATTCGATCCAATTCAATATGGACAACAAACTGGATTCTGTTGCTCAAGTTGTGCCAGAAGAAGTGGGCTACATTCCCTGCAGAGTGGAAGACTTCCCCAGTTTTCTTCTAGTTTTCTTCACAATTTAACCCATAAAGGCCCAGTGCTACTTTTATGACAGTCCCAAAATGATTTTTTTTTTTCTCTATTTAACCTTCATCAAGTGATTTATCTGCATTTATTATAATATTAACCTCTGTATTTTACATTTTTCACTGTAAATTATATATTTTCCTATATGTAATCATGAGTAAATTCATAGGTTATTATATCAAAACAGAGAAAATTGAAGAAAAAGAAGCCTTTTCAGCAAAGATATAAATAACTGAACATAAACCAAGTGTCTCCCTCCACTGTCATTGATCCAACTCCATGGGTTTTACTGGTGAACCAATGTTGTAGAAGATGACGGTGTTTCCACGTAACTACGGAGCCTCTGCGCGTCCAAATGGGTCATATCTGATGACCATGAAAAGATGACAAACTGTATTTTACAGCAATTATTTCCATGTATTGATAGGATTAATGGATCAGCAGGTATTAATGTTTTGGTCGCTGGTTGAAGTATAGGGTTTTATGGGTTAAAGGCAGCGCCACTGAATATTAACAACATACATGGTCATTTTTTACCATTTAAGATTGTAATGAAACAAATCAAAGCAACCACCAAGAAAGCACAAAGTACATCTGCACAGGGAATATCTATTGGAATTAATCCATAAAGACCCAGTGCTACTATTGTGGCACTTCTCAAATCATTTTTTCTCTGTTTCACTATTTATATAATATTATCCTTTGTATTTAACATTTTTTTCAGTGAAAATTCATCACTTTTCTGTATTTAATTGACTGATCATGTAGATGTTCATAAAAGCTCGGATTAAAGTTGAGGGATATCATATCAGAAACAGAAAAAAACTAGAAGCACTCGGAGAGCGCAGACCTCCGCCAAGGCTGATCAGTGCCCCCCCCCCCCCCCCCCCCGTGGGCCCCCCCCACGCCAAGGAGGTTATGTTTTTGCCAGGGTTTGTTTGTTTGTTTGTCTGTCTGTTTGTCTGTCCGTTAGTGTGCAACATAACTCAAAAAGTTATGGACAGATTTTGATGAAATTTTCAGGGTTTGTTGGAAATGGGCCCCCCCGTGGGCCCCTCCACCCCCGATCACCACCAAAATTTAATCATTTCTTCATTATCCCATTTCCAACAAACCCTGAAAATTTCATCAAAATCTGTCCATAACTTTTTCAGTTATGTTGCACACTAACGGACAGACAAACAGACAAACAAACAAACAAACCCTGGCAAAAACATGACCTCCTTGGCGGAGGTAATGAAGAAAAAGTGAGTTTTACAGCAAATATATTAATAACTGAACATAAACCCAGTGTCTCCATCCACTGTCACTGATCCAACTCCATGGGTTTTACTGGTGATTCAATGTTGTAGAAGATGACGGCGTTTCCTTGGTAACCACGGAGCCTTTGAACGTCCAAATGGGTCATGTCTGATGACCATGAAAAGATGACAAACTGTCAGTTATTTACATGTATTGATAGGATTTAGGACTGCATGATAATAAAAAAAAACTGACATTGCATTTTTTTTTAACCCTGTGATATGAAAACATACTCAGGAGGATGTAATAGCCGTGTGGTGTCGACATAAACGGTCAAACAAATTAGTTGTGTTCAATGTGGCAACAGGTGTAAGGCACTGTTGACACAGAACACATGTTTCAATATCATCCTTCTTGTAGCTGAAATAATTCCAGATACTGTTGTTGCTTTTCTTTTTGGCACCAAATCTTCATTTTCGGTGATTTTCTCTTGGCTGTTGCTCATTTTTTAATGTTGTTACCAGCGACTCACTCCAAACCGATTAAGAACGATTGTGATAGGTAGATCGCTGTGCGCAGTGTGTGTCAGGTACTTCTGAAATTAGATGAGAACACACTGAGTTCATTTACCTCCAACACTGCAGGACCTGCGAAGTGACTATTGCGCACACGTACATTGCGATGACGATGCTCAAACAATATACAGGGTTATTGAAAAAGACAGAACCGATTTCATGATGCATTGCTTCAGTTCTCAAGCATCATCATGGAATGAGTCAGTGACCATTTGAAAGAGTTTTCTAAGTTTATGTTCCACTGCTACCCACTAACGTCGATGACCTTAACCCTTTCATGCATAGTGGTCACTCCAGTGGACAGTTACTCTACAGCTTTACTCTTGTATTTTCATGGGTTTTGTTGTTTTAGTTCCATATCAACCAACACAGTGGACACTTATGCATCATCTCATGAACTGCAATTCGTACCATTATTGTAACTTTGCTGTTCTTGATTGGTTCTTGAGTGGAAATCAATTGTTAATATTTATTTTTTGCATATTATCTCCATGAAGTGAGAAATAACTAGTATTAGAATATGTTACAATGTGAGAAAACATCAGATTAGCTGCATTAAACATGGTTTCATTTCACTGTTTTCATATCACTTTATGATATTGGGTTTTAAATACATGTTTCTTTGCTTCAAGAATAAAATTCATGGTGTAGGCTGAGTGGATATTTTTGTAACTCCATGAAAAACAGGTTGATTTAAAAAAAAAAAAAAATTCAGTCACATTTTTTCATGCCTAAAGAGGAATAAAAATACTCAGGAAAAAAAAAATCTTGATTAAGGTCCTCATAATTCATGCATGAAAGGGTTAAACATCGAATAACAGCAGTGATCAACCTAGTGGATCGTGATATACTGATATGCATTGATGTTGTCTGTGCTGCAGGTGGTGGCCACATTAAACACTTGGAAATAAAATAAATGGAATAAATGGAAATCAGCTAAAATTTACTTAGGGGGTCAAATGAGTGGCCAGTTTTGTCCAAAAAAAAAAAAGTTGTAAGAAACTGTGTTGAAATAATGCTAATCCATTTGTGCACAGACTACTGATATTATTTGACAGTGGAAGCTCTATTTTCAGAAATATTGGATTTTCAATAGCACGTGTATGTGAAAACTTTTGCTGGTGGACGGACGTGACATTACCCATGATGGTCTGGTCAGTACCAGTACTTTATTAGTAATAAACTTATATACTTACTATTGCTAATTCTCCTCTTATTCATAAATGTTAGTATTGTGGATCTAAAACAATAACAGCTGACACAAAAACACAAAATGTGGCGGTGGACGGATGTGACATGGTTGTTACAGATCCCATCATACTGATGCTCGGCAGCCATGTCACCGTTTACACTAATGATCCCTGTGCAAAAACTAGGATCAGAATTATTTATTGTATAGTTTATCATCATACTAAAGAGTAAATAACAATATAGAATTGCTATTTCTTTATAAAAATGCTTATTATTAGAAAACTGTTGATGTAAAAAGTGACGTGTGACATTCTTAATGTATGTATTGGCGTAACATAAGCAGGATGGATCAGCACCATACTCCATATTGAACCTGTAAAAATAAAACATGTGATATGTAGGATAGAATCTGGTAAGAAAAACTGGGGAATCTAAAAGAATAGAATATTTGTTTTTCAGGTAAATTCAGTTCAAATATAACTTGGCCATTTGTGACATGAAAATATAGCATTAATTGTGATGAAATTGGACATTTTTGAGCTGAAAACATAGTTCATATGACCATCAACATGTTGAACAGAACTGAAATCCTGTAAATTTGCATAACTTGCATTTACCAACACAAAGTTCCTTTGGGGATTCACTTATATTGATTTCTTATGAACAAAGACATAAATAAGACCTCTAAGCACATTTTAGCTGAAATAAAAGTTGATTGTGAGTAGAATACTTGTGACTTGGCTGGAGTTTTCTATTGCTTTTCCTTATTAAAATACTGTACTCATTCTCCCTGAATAACCCTGTATTCTGCAGCTCTAATAAGATTAATGGATCAGAAGATATTAAACATTTTACATCAGTACATGGTTTTGGTCGATGGTGGATGTTTGGGTGTTTATGGGTTAAATGCTCAGAATTGTAATGAATTGAAGCTGTATACACTTAGACAATGTATGTAGTCTTACAACCTCAAGTATGTTCTGTTCTGTGTTGCAATATTGTAATCCACTTAAATATTAATCAGAATCTTGTTTTCATAGAGACAAAATAGTTTGAGGTTGTGTATTTCGTCTTTTTCTTTCTGTCTGTATTCTCTTTCATGTGCTGTTTTGTCTGAATGAGGGGGTTGCTAAAGTTTCCTGAAGTGCTGATGTATTGAATTTTCGACATCCCCAACAGGTCTGATCTTGAATAATTCAAGAGACGTCCTCAGTCTGTGCTGAGAGTGTAGACGTACTATGAATACACACAAAAGTTAAGTTTTTATATCTCTCTATTTCGCCTCTACAAAGTGGATAACAGGTGGCCTGGAGACTAGAGTGTTATGGTAGCAGGTATCAAACCACTTCAGTGAATAATGGGAGGGTTGCGAGGCTCAAGTGCGTGCAAGGAGCCCGGGTGTAACTGATAAGTTGACTAAATATCCACCACTTGACCATCCTGTAAGGCACGATGCAGCTGTAAAGACAACATATGAATAGCGCTCACTTTTGTGAGGCTCAGAAGTGTATTTACTCAGTTACAAAGCAGAGAATGGGAGGACACTCGACATTGCTCTCAGTATTAACAGTACTCATTTTTCGTGGACTGGTTAATTGCATTTCACGTGGCTATCTGTATGTAATGAAAGCAGTTTGAACCCAGTGTTTCTCATTAATTGTCCCCGATACACAACCAGACCAGAGACCAGAGGCACTGGAAATGTTTCCTCGTAGGGCGATTACAGATATTTTAAGTTTCCCCGTCTGTCTCATTTCTCCTTTTACGTCGTCGGAGAGTAGCTCATTGTGTGTCGAGTGGGTTTTGAAGTTGATTCATTATGTATTAACCCAGGGGTGTCAAACATGAGGCCCGTGGGCCAAAACTGGCCCGCCAAATGGTCCGGTTCGGCCCGTGAGTGAGTTTCCGAAGTGCAAAAATTACACTGAAAATATTAACAGTTAAGGATGTTCAGGCGCCACGTACAACTCAATATAATGTCAAGTAAAATAATAACATAACCTATAAATAATGACTACTCCAAATTAGTTCTTGGTCTAATGTGAAAAAAATCAAACTTCATTATGAAATTATTTACAAATCCTGTCACAATAAAATGTGACTAATCTGAACAAATATGAGAAACCTGAAATTTCTTTAGAAAAATAAGTGGAATTTAATAATAAAATGCCTGTTACAAATGTTTTCTGACTTTGTAGACCCACTTTGATCTGGGTGCTTCTATGAAACTGGGTTTATTTTGGTACCTGGCACTTTTCCAGGTTTTTTTTAGACCCAATAATAAAAGACAAATTTAGACATATTTCCTCCCAGGATGTACCTAATGATGACCTCAGATAAATGCAAAAAAATTATACTCTTGCTCTGAGCCATCCCAAAATTAATGAATTTTTGATAAATGTTGGGGCCAAAAATAGGACCAAAATTGGGCATGGAAAAGCTACCGAGGTAACAGTGCATTTGATCTTGAAAACATGGTTTGAAATGGTTTTATATAGTGCCATAAATAAAGACACTGTGTTAAATTTGACCATCCAAGTGGTTTTTCAAATCCAGCCCGCAGGTGAGTTTCTGAAGTGCAAAAATTACACTGAAAATATTAACAGTTACGGATGTTCAGGGGCCACGTACAACTCAATATAATGTCAAGTAAAATAATAACATAATAACCTATAAATAATGACAGCTCCAAATTTAGTTCTTGGTCTAATGTGAAAAAAATCAAACTTCATTATGAAATTATTTACAAATCCTGTCACAATAAAATGTGACTAATCTGAACAAATATAAGAAACCTGACATTTCTTTAGAAAAATAAGTGGAATTTAATAATAAAATGCCTGTTACAAATGTTTTCTGACTTTGTAGACCCACTTTGATCTGGGTGCTTCTATGAAACTGGGTTTATTTTGGTACCTGGCACTTTTCCAGGTTTTTTTAGACCCAATAATAAAAGACAAATTTAGACATATTTCCTCCCAGGATGTACCTAATGATGACCTCAGATAAATGCAACCCGACCAATTATTTCATTCGGACCGACTAAAATGATTGGTCAGACTTTTATCAGAACTATATGAGAATTAAACATTTTTGAGTTTCAAAACCTGGTGGATTTCTTTTATATTTTAGTTTGACACATGCTTATTAGGAGCATTTTAAGATGACTAAAGAAAAGTGTAAAAATGCCACATCATACGGTATAGCTTTAAGGATGTTCGGGCGCCACGTACAACTCAATATAATGTCAAGTAAAATAATAACATAACCTATAAATAATGACAACTCCAAATTTAGTTCTTGGTCTAATGTGAAAAAAATCAAACTTCATTATGAAATTATTTACAAATCCTGTCACAATAAATGTGACTAATCTGAACAAATATGAGAAACCTGAAATTTCTTTAGAAAAATAAGTGGAATTTAATAATAAAATGCCTGTTACAAATGTTTTCTGACTTTGTAGACCCACTTTGATCTGGGTGCTTCTATGAAACTGGGTTCATTTTGGTACCTGGCACTTTTCCAGGTTTTTTTTAGACCCAATAATAAAAGACAAATTTAGACATATTTCCTCCCAGGATGTACCTAATGATGACCTCAGATAAATGCAAAAAAATTATACTCTTGCTCTGAGCCATCCCAAAATTAATGAATTTTTGATAAAATGTTGGGGCCAAAAATAGGACCAAAATTGGGCATGGAAAAGCTACCGAGGTAACAGTGCATTTGATCTTGAAAACATGGTTTGAAATGGTTTTATATAGTGCCATAAATAAAGACACTGTGTTAAATTTGACCATCCAAGTGGTTTTTCAAATCCAGCCCGCAGGTGAGTTTCTGAAGTGCAAAAATTACACTGAAAATATTAACAGTTACGGATGTTCAGGGGCCACGTACAACTCAATATAATGTCAAGTAAAATAATAACATAATAACCTATAAATAATGACAGCTCCAAATTTAGTTCTTGGTCTAATGTGAAAAAATCAAACTTCATTATGAAATTATTTACAAATCCTGTCACAATAAAATGTGACTAATCTGAACAAATATAAGAAACCTGACATTTCTTTAGAAAAATAAGTGGAATTTAATAATAAAATGCCTGTTACAAATGTTTTCTGACTTTGTAGACCCACTTTGATCTGGGTGCTTCTATGAAACTGGGTTTATTTTGGTACCTGGCACTTTTCCAGGTTTTTTTAGACCCAATAATAAAAGACAAATTTAGACATATTTCCTCCCAGGATGTACCTAATGATGACCTCAGATAAATGCAACCCGACCAATTATTTCATTCGGACCGACTAAAATGATTGGTCAGACTTTTATCAGAACTATATGAGAATTAAACATTTTTGAGTTTCAAAACCTGGTGGATTTCTTTTATATTTTAGTTTGACACATGCTTATTAGGAGCATTTTAAGATGACAAAAGAAAAGTGTAAAAATGCCACATCATACGGTATAGCTTTAAGGATGTTCAGGCGCCACGTACAACTCAATATAATGTCAAGTAAAATAATAACATAACCTATAAATAATGACAACTCCAAATTTAGTTCTTGGTCTAATGTGAAAAAAATCAAACTTCATTATGAAATTATTTACAAATCCTGTCACAATAAAATGTGACTAATCTGAACAAATATGAGAAACCTGAAATTTCTTTAGAAAAATAAGTGGAATTTAATAATAAAATGCCTGTTACAAATGTTTTCTGACTTTGTAGACCCACTTTGATCTGGGTGCTTCTATGAAACTGGGTTCATTTTGGTACCTGGCACTTTTCCAGGTTTTTTTTAGACCCAATAATAAAGACAAATTTAGACATATTTCCTCCCAGGATGTACCTAATGATGACCTCAGATAAATGCAAAAAAATTATACTCTTGCTCTGAGCCATCCCAAAATTAATGAATTTTTGATAAAATGTTGGGGCCAAAAATAGGACCAAAATTGGGCATGGAAAAGCTACCGAGGTAACAGTGCATTTGATCTTGAAAACATGGTTTGAAATGGTTTTATATAGTGCCATAAATAAAGACACTGTGTTAAATTTGACCATCCAAGTGGTTTTTCAAATCCAGCCCGCAGGTGAGTTTCTGAAGTGCAAAAATTACACTGAAAATATTAACAGTTACAGATGTTCAGGGGCCACGTACAACTCAATATAATGTCAAGTAAAATAATAACATAATAACCTATAAACAAGTGGTGCCAGGCACAACAAACCCCGCCCCGACATGTATTGTAGCTTATTTTGGCATCGATCCAGCTGATCATCATCATCATGTCTATGCATGTACTGATGTCAGCATACCTCTATATATGTGCCAAGTATGAAGTAAATTGAAATAAAACCAATGTTTTATAGATATTTGAAATTTCACTGTATTATAAGTAAATGGGAGGAAAAAAGTATTTAAAAATTTCTAAAAAAATTTAACTTTGACCTACTTTTCCCAAACTGTAACCACATCTATTTTGGGTCACCGGCAATCTATGAACTAAATTTGGTATGAATTCAACCAACAGTTTGGCTGCTACAGTCATTTGAAATTTCAGCCATTGTAAGTAAATGGGGAAAAAAAAAGATTAGAAAAATTCATAAAAAATTTTAACTTTGACCTACTTTTCCCAAAATGTAATCACACCTATTCTGGGTCACTGGTGATCTATAAACCCAATTTGGTATAAATTCAACCAGTATTTTTGCTGCTAAAGTGTTAACAAGTAAGGAAACAAAGAAACAAAAAAAAAGAAAAATTCCCCTTGCCTCCCCTTCAGGGGGTGGGGTAAAAATGACGCCTTTAAATTTTCTCCGTGGTTTAATCTGAAAAAAAAAAAATTACATCATGAAAATATTTACATTTACAAATCCTGTCACAGTAAAATGTGACTAACCTGAAAAAATATGAGAAACCTGACATTTTTAAAAGGAGTAATATTTTGCTTTTTTAAATGGAATTCTGCATTTTCAAACATTTCTCTGTGGTCTACATAAACTAAATGCTCTGCTTGGGTCTGAATTCTTCATTAATTCAACTCCACAGGTCCATCTTCAACCCTATTTCTGAGTAATGACACCAGAAAGGTCATTTTGAGCGCTGGCCCTTTAAATGCCACTTCAGGCCCCGCCCCCTCCAGGATGTTGACTGTGCTGCTCGGTCCCGTTCAGCCAACAACTGAACATTTTCATTTATCAGCTTTGGACATATTTCAGTATGGACTACAACTGCTGCTGCTGAAAAACAATAATGTCGTACTTAAAGAATGTTCGTCGGAAGTCTTGACCTTATATGTGCAAATGTCGTGACATAACCAATTATAGATGTAACAAATTAAGAAGAAATTAAAATGGGTTGTAGAAATTAACAAAATTTTAGCCAAAATGAATACAAAGATAGCTTTGCAGCACCTGGAGGGTTCAAATTCATACTTTATGAACTATTAGGGTCCAAATACACAAATAAATGAACCAAAGACTAATAAAAGTGGGTTTAGCAAAATATGACCCCTTTAAATTTCATTGCATGTTCGGAATAAATCACTAAAATCTAAATCTAATATTTCAGGGTGCACATTGTAGTTCGGATTATTTACATTTTTATAAAGCAATTTAACTTTCCCACTAAAATAAAGGCAAACATTTTGATTATCATTTATAGGCTATCATGTTATTATTTAACTGGTCCGAACCATTTGAGACCACATTGGGCTGGTATGTGGCCCCTGAACTAAAAGAAGTTTAACATTCTGGATATTAAGATTTTAAAGCTCAAAAATCAGTTAAAATCACTCAAAAATAAGTGTAATCTTAAAAATATTCGACCGTATTTATGGATCCACTGTGATCTGTAAGTTGAGTTAATAATAAGTTGAGACGTAATATTGTTAAAAGTGCACCTTTTTTTAAATAGATGTTTCAGGGTGTATATGGTTGTTCAGGTTATTCACATTTTCATATTGTAATTTAACTTTCGCACTAAACAAAATGAGAAAAAACTTGGATTATTATTTATGGGTTATTATTTTTACTGGTCTGACCCACTTCAGACCACATTGGGCTGAATGTGGCCCCTGAACTAAAATAAGTTTGACATCCCTGATTTAAAGATTGCAGTGGGTACGATTTAGTGACATGCAGCTCAAAAATCAAAATCACTGAAAATTAAGTGCAATCTTAAAAATATTCTGCCTATATTTATTTATTTTTTAAATTTATTTAACCTTTATTTACCCAGGCAAGCATTAAGAACAGATTCTTATTTACAAATGCAGCCTGATCCACTGTGATCTGTAAATTAAATAATAATAGGTTGAGACATAACATTGTAAAAGTGCCTTATTTTTTATTAATTTTTTTTAGATGTTTCATGGTGTATATGGTTGTTCAGGTTATTCACATTTGTATATTGTAATTTAACTTTCACACTAAACAAAAAGAGGGAAAACTTGGATTATTATTTATAGGTTATTATTTTTACTGGTCTGACCCACTTGAGACCACATTGGGCTGAATGTGGCCCCTGCACTAAAATAAGTTTGACATCCCTGATTTAAAGGTTTCAGTGGGTACGATTTAGTGACATGCGGCTCAAAAATCAATCAAAATCACTCAAAATTAAGTGCAATCTTAAATATATTCTGCTTATATTAATGGACCCACTGTAATCTGTAAATTAAATTAATAAATTCAGACATAATATTGTAAAAGTGCCTTATTTTTTTTTGTTTTATAGATGTTTCAGGGTGTACATGGTTATTCAGGTTATTCACATTTTTATATTACTAAACAAAATGAGAAAAAACTTGGATTATTATTTATGGGTTATTATTTTTACTGGTCTGACCCACTTCAGACCACATTGGCATGAATGTGGCCCCTGAACTAAAATAAGTT
This sequence comes from Sphaeramia orbicularis, assembly GCF_902148855.1. Taxonomy (NCBI): domain Eukaryota; kingdom Metazoa; phylum Chordata; class Actinopteri; order Kurtiformes; family Apogonidae; genus Sphaeramia; species Sphaeramia orbicularis. The sequence goes on along the minus strand of NC_043976.1, from coordinate 16,075,189 downwards.
TGACATCCCTGATTTAAAGATTGCAGTGGGTACGATTTAGTGACATGCAGCTCAAAAATCAAAATCACTGAAAATTAAGTGCAATCTTAAAAATATTCTGCCTATATTTATTTATTTTTAAAATTTATTTAACCTTTATTTACCCAGGCAAGCATTAAGAACAGATTCTTATTTACAAATGCAGCCTGATCCACTGTGATCTGTAAATTAAATAATAATAGGTTGAGACATAACATTGTAAAAGTGCCTTATTTTTTATTTTATTTTTTTTAGATGTTTCATGGTGTATATGGTTGTTCAGGTTATTCACATTTTTATATTGTAATTTAACTTTCACACTAAACAAAAAGAGGGAAAACTTGGATTATTATTTATAGGTTATTATTTTTACTGGTCTGACCCACTTGAGACCACATTGGCCTGAATGTGGCCCCTGCACTAAAATAAGTTTGACATCCCTGATTTAAAGGTTTCAGTGGGTACGATTTAGTGACATGCAGCTCAAAAATCAAAATCACTGAAAATTAAGTGCAATCTTAAATATATTCTGCCTATATTTATTTATTTTTAAAATTTATGTAACCTTTATTTACCCAGGCAAGCATTAAGAACAGATTCTTATTTACAAATGCAGCCTGATCCACTGTGATCTGTAAATTAAATAATAATAGGTTGAGACATAACATTGTAAAAGTGCCTTATTTTTTTTTTAGATGTTTCATGGTGTATATGGTTGTCCAGGTTTTTCGCATTTTTATATTGTAATTTAACTTTCACACCAAACAAAAAGAGGGAAAACTTGGATTATTATTTATAGGTTATTATTTTTACTGGTCTGACCCACTTGAGACCACATTGGCCTGAATGTGGCCCCTGAGCTAAAATAAGTTTGACATCCCTGATTTAAAGGTTTCAGTGGGTACGATTTAGTGACATGCGGCTCAAAAATCAATCAAAATCACTCAAAATTAAGTGCAATCTTAAATATATTCTGCTTATATTAATGGACCCACTGTAATCTGTAAATTAAATTAATAAGTTGAGACATAATATTGTAAAAGTGCCTTATTTTTTTTTGTTTTATAGATGTTTCAGGGTGTACATGGTTGTTCAGGTTATTCACATTTTTACATTGTAATTTAACTTTCACTCAAAAACAAAGACAAAACAAAAATTATTATTATTTATAGGTTATTATTTTTACTGGTCTGACCCACTTCAGACCACATTGGCCTGAATGTGGCCCCTGCACTAAAATAAGTTTGACATCCCTGATTTAAAGGTTTCAGTGGGTGCGATTTAGGGACATGCAGCTCAAAAATCAAAATCACTGAAAATTAAGTGCAATCTTAAATATATTCTGCCTATATTAATGGACCCACTGTAATCTGTAAATTAAATTAGTAAATTGAGACATAATATTGTAAAAGTGCCTTATTTTTTTTGTTTTATAGATGTTTCAGGGTGTACATGGTTGTTCAGGTTATTCACATTTTTATATTACTAAACAAAATGAGAAAAAACTTGGATTATTATTTATGGGTTATTATTTTTACTGGTCTGACCCACTTCAGACCACATTGGGCTGAATGTGGCCCCTGAACTAAAATAAGTTTGACATCCCTGATTTAAAGATTGCAGTGGGTACGATTTAGTGACATGCAGCTCAAAAATCAAAATCACTGAAAATTAAGTGCAATCTTAAATATATTCTGCCTATATTTATTTATTTTTTAAATTTATGTAACCTTTATTTACCCAGGCAAGCATTAAGAACAGATTCTTATTTACAAATGCAGCCTGATCCACTGTAATCTGTAAATTAAATAATAATAGGTTGAGACATAACATTGTAAAAGTGCCTTATTTTTTTTTTTAGATGTTTCATGGTGTATATGGTTGTCCAGGTTTTTCGCATTTTTATATTGTAATTTAACTTTCACACCAAACAAAAAGAGGGAAAACTTGGATTATTATTTATAGGTTATTATTTTTACTGGTCTGACCCACTTGAGACCACATTGGCCTGAATGTGGCCCCTGAGCTAAAATAAGTTTGACATCCCTGATTTAAAGGTTTCAGTGGGTACGATTTAGTGACATGCGGCTCAAAAATCAATCAAAATCACTCAAAATTAAGTGCAATCTTAAATATATTCTGCTTATATTAATGGACCCACTGTAATCTGTAAATTAAATTAATAAGTTGAGACATAATATTGTAAAAGTGCCTTATTTTTTTTTGTTTTATAGATGTTTCAGGGTGTACATGGTTGTTCAGGTTATTCACATTTTTACATTGTAATTTAACTTTCACTCAAAAACAAAGACAAAACAAAAATTATTATTATTTATAGGTTATTATTTTTACTGGTCTGACCCACTTCAGACCACATTGGGCTGAATGTGGCCCCTGCACTAAAATAAGTTTGACATCCCTGATTTAAAGGTTTCAGTGGGTACGATTTAGTGACATGCGGCTCAAAAATCAATCAAAATCACTCAAAATTAAGTGCAATCTTAAATATATTCTGCTTATATTAATGGACCCACTGTAATCTGTAAATTAAATTAATAAATTGAGACATAATATTGTAAAAGTGCCTTATTTTTTTTTGTTTTATAGATGTTTCAGGGTGTACATGGTTATTCAGGTTATTCACATTTTTATATTACTAAACAAAATGAGAAAAAACTTGGATTATTATTTATGGGTTATTATTTTTACTGGTCTGACCCACTTGAGACCACATTGGCATGAATGTGGCCCCTGAACTAAAATAAGTTTGACATCCCTGATTTAAAGGTTTCAGTGGGTACGATTTAGTGACATGCAGCTCAAAAATCAAAATCACTGAAAATTAAGTGCAATCTTAAAAATATTCTGCCTATATTTATTTATTTTTAAAATTTATTTAACCTTTATTTACCCAGGCAAGCATTAAGAACAGATTCTTATTTACAAATGCAGCCTGATCCACTGTGATCTGTAAATTAAATAATAATAGGTTGAGACATAACATTGTAAAAGTGCCTTATTTTTTATTTTTTTTTTTTAGATGTTTCATGGTGTATATGGTTGTCCAGGTTTTTCGCATTTTTATATTGTAATTTAACTTTCACACCAAACAAAAAGAGGGAAAACTTGGATTATTATTTATAGGTTATTATTTTTACTGGTCTGACCCACTTGAGACCACATTGGCCTGAATGTGGCCCCTGCACTAAAATAAGTTTGACATCCCTGATTTAAAGGTTTCAGTGGGTACGATTTAGTGACATGCGGCTCAAAAATCAATCAAAATCACTCAAAATTAAGTGCAATCTTAAATATATTCTGCTTATATTAATGGACCCACTGTAATCTGTAAATTAAATTAGTAAATTGAGACATAATATTGTAAAAGTGCCTTATTTTTTTTTTGTTTTATAGATGTTTCAGGGTGTACATGGTTATTCAGGTTATTCACATTTTTATATTACTAAACAAAATGAGAAAAAACTTGGATTATTATTTATAGGTTATTATTTTTACTGGTCTGACCCACTTGAGACCACATTGGCCTGAATGTGGCCCCTGAACTAAAATAAGTTTGACATCCCTGATTTAAAGGTTTCAGTGGGTACGATTTAGTGACATGCAGCTCAAAAATCAAAATCACTGAAAATTAAGTGCAATCTTAAAAATATTCTGCCTATATTTATTTATTTTAAAAATTTATTTAACCTTTATTTACCCAGGCAAGCATTAAGAACAGATTCTTATTTACAAATGCAGCCTGATCCACTGTGATCTGTAAATTAAATAATAATAGGTTGAGACATAACATTGTAAAAGTGCCTTATTTTTTATTTTTTTTTTTTAGATGTTTCATGGTGTATATGGTTGTCCAGGTTTTTCGCATTTTTATATTGTAATTTAACTTTCACACCAAACAAAAAGAGGGAAAACTTGGATTATTATTTATAGGTTATTATTTTTACTGGTCTGACCCACTTGAGACCACATTGGCCTGAATGTGGCCCCTGCACTAAAATAAGTTTGACATCCCTGATTTAAAGGTTTCAGTGGGTACGATTTAGTGACATGCGGCTCAAAAATCAATCAAAATCACTCAAAATTAAGTGCAATCTTAAATATATTCTGCTTATATTAATGGACCCACTGTAATCTGTAAATTAAATTAGTAAATTGAGACATAATATTGTAAAAGTGCCTTATTTTTTTTTGTTTTATAGATGTTTCAGGGTGTACATGGTTATTCAGGTTATTCACATTTTTATATTACTAAACAAAATGAGAAAAAACTTGGATTATTATTTATGGGTTATTATTTTTACTGGTCTGACCCACTTGAGACCACATTGGCCTGAATGTGGCCCCTGAACTAAAATAAGTTTGACATCCCTGATTTAAAGGTTTCAGTGGGTACGATTTAGTGACATGCAGCTCAAAAATCAAAATCACTGAAAATTAAGTGCAATCTTAAAAATATTCTGCCTATATTTATTTATTTTTAAAATTTATTTAACCTTTATTTACCCAGGCAAGCATTAAGAACAGATTCTTATTTACAAATGCAGCCTGATCCACTGTGATCTGTAAATTAAATAATAATAGGTTGAGACATAACATTGTAAAAGTGCCTTATTTTTTATTTATTTTTTTTTGTAGATGTTTCATGGTGTATATGGTTGTTCAGGTTATTCACATTATATATTGTAATTTAACTTTCATACGAAAACAAAGACAAAAAAAAACTTGGATTATTATTTACAGGTTATTATTTTTACTGGTCTGACCCACTTGAGACCACATTGGCATGAATGTGGCCCCTGAACTACACTGAGTATCAGCCTCTTCTGCTTATGGGCAGGTGGAAAGTCGGTCAAAGTTCCATTGAATTTGACTTTAACAAACTTTTTTCTTCCATTTGCAGCGGCGATATAATAATCCAATTATTCCACACTTTCCGCAGTGGTCTCACTTTCGTAGAATACCCATTTAGACGAGGTCCAGGTTTTGTGTCTCGAATTTAGAGCCAAACAATAACTTGTTTAACAGAGAAAGAAACTCTGGAGGAGAAACTTGATTACTTGACCATGTACAGTATAATGGGTCAGCAAGCCTGAAACTAAAGTACTTATTGGATTATTGAATGACATCTGGAGCTATACCTTTATAATGCTCCAATAAACATGTTTTCTCTTGCAAAGAATTGTAACAAATAAAAAAAACAATATCAAATTAGCACACTTTCCCTGCACCAGTGATCCAGTGAGGGTAGAGTTAAATGAATGAACCATTTTCAGCACTCCTAATAATGATTCCCTACATTTTTCTCTACATCTGAGCCTCTTATCTACTTCTAACTGGTGTTCCAGGTCAATAAAAGAGAGTTTTTTTTTACCCTTTAACATTGACTCTTTTCATTGAATCGTATTTTAATGTCAGGGTTTTAACAGAGGAGGTGTACGGCAAATATGCACGTATTAGACCACATGTCAAACATGCAGACCGTGGGCCAAAACCGGGCCGTTAAAGGGTCCAGTCCGGCCTATGGGATGAATTTGTAAAATGCAAAAATTACATTGATAACACTGGGTTACAAAAAAATGTTTTTTGCAAGTCGTCTAGGTTTTTTCAACTGAATTAGGACCATTTTGCACCGCTAAATCCAAAAATGACATCTGTTTTTCTCAATCAGGTCAGGTTTTTTTGCTAATTTGATTTTGAAAAATTTGATCTTCTCACAAAATTTATTACATTTTTGTGACTTTATCAGTTGATTTTTTTATATAGTTCTCACCCAAAATAGGTTTTAAGAGAAAAAAAATCATTTCACCATTGTACCTGTTAGGTACAATGGTGTATTCACCGCAGATGTAGCAGAATACGTCAGGCTTATTTTTGCAAGATCTTCTAGTCGAAGCCATTTCATTCACCTGTAATATTAAAAAAAACATTAATCATAAATTGGCAAAAGTAAAATCTTCAGAACTTGTTTATTGCAAGAAATATAAAAGAATTTTGTCTCATATGATGTGAAAATGCCCATAAATGTAAGCAAAAATGTTAAAAAGCCAATATGTAGCAGTTCAGAAAGTTGACCTGACTGAGCAAAATTAATGTGATTTTTGGATTCAGCACACCAAAATGATCCTAAATCAGCTCAAAAAACTTAAACAATAAATTGTTGTTGACCAGTGTAATATTAACAATCAATAGCTTTATTTTATTTATTTATTTATATAGCACTTTTTAAAACAACATGTTACAAAGTGATTCACATAAAGGAAGAAATAGTCAATAGAGTCAAAATCCTTCTATAATGGACGTTTCTGTGTCCAGCGTGTCTCTGTCCGACTTGTGTGTGTCCGATCGATGTCCCGATGTTGCAGCATGGGAGGGCGTACGGGTGCAATGCCGCTGTTGCACCACGGGAAGGTGCTATCATACAAAGGCACCACGGGTACAATGACGGAAGTAGTTTTGGGGTTTTTTTTTCACAATATTTTTATTGGTATTTAAGTTTTACATAACAAACATGAATCAAAACAACATAATCACTCATACACACACCGATTCACACCATGTAGACTTGCACCAAATGAGATATATATATATATATATATACACACATATATATATATATATATATATATTTGTAAAACATACATATATTCTTATGAAACTGTGTACATGTATGTAGAAAAAGAAAAAAACAATAAGTAATAATAATAATAATAATAATAATAATAATAATAATGATCAAAAATATTAAAATACAGCCATCATGATAACAAAAAATAAATAAATAAATAAATAAAATTAAAAATTGATAATTTGTACAACATGTCCCTAATTTCCAGGTACCATAATGTTCATATAAGGTTCCCATAATGCTGCTAGTAGTTTTATTTCAAGTTCCACATACAGGCCAGTTCAATCTAAAGTGGGTCAAACCAGTAAAATCGTATCATAAATACCTATAAATAATGAAAACTGTAAATATTCTCTTTTATTAGTGTAAAAATAGTAAAATTACATGAAAATGTTTACATTTACAAACTATCCTTTCACAAAAAATGAAGTGTCAGTGGGTACTTCTGTGTAACTGGGTTTATTTTGGTATCTGCCACTTTACCAATAATAAAAGAGAAATGTAGACATATTTCCCCCCAGTCTGTACCTAATGATGAACTCAGATAAATGCAAAAAAAAAAAAAATTATACTCTTGCTCTGAGCCATCCCAAAATTAATGAATTTTTGATAAAATATTGGGGCCGAAAATAGGACCAAAATTGGGACATGAAAAACTACCTTGGTGTCAGTGCATTTGATCTGGAACACATGGCTGTAAATGGTCTTATACACCGCTATAAATAAAGACAGTGTGTTAAATTTGAGGATCCTAGTGGTTTTTCTAATTCAGACATGCAGGTTTTTCATGAATCTGCAGTTTCATTCCAGGTTTTGCATGTAACCCATCGTGTCCACTTGTGTTACATGCAGAACCTGACAATTTAGACACAAATAAATTGCGAGTGATTTTGCAACTGCGGTCATTTTTGTGAAACACTCTGCCTTGCACATTTACTTTGATTCCCAAAATGTACCTATGAGAGAATAAAACAATATTTTTTTTAAAAAAAGTAGCGTGTAATTTTCGTGTCCTTTTTACTGTGTTACACGCAGATTTTTGTCTAAAAATAATATTAAAATGTGTTTTATCTGAAAAATAGTTTCTCTTTTATCTCAGTAAATATTTATTTTTAAAATAGACCCAAAGTGCTTCCAAACTTGCTTCATAACATTAGTCTACATCTGGTTTGAATTTTTAGCCCCATGTCCTGTTTCATAGAAGCGCCCAAATGCGTTCTGCCTGTTACTAAATGTTTTGTGTATTTGTAATTTTAATATAAGTTGCAATGCACATGTGTTAATGATAAACTGAGGCAGAATAGTCAAAACTGCACTTTTTTTCTTAAGACGTTTCAGATTGTTCATGTTATTCAGATTTGTAGGGAAAATTTGTAGATATAAACACTTTTATAATATAATTTGACTTTTTTCACTGTTATTATTTTACTGATCCGGCCCACTTCAGATCATATTGTGCTGAACGTGAACTGTATTAGACCAGTCTTCTTCTTCTTTTTTGTTTTTTTTTTTTTTTTACAAATAAGGAGAGCAATATGGTAACTTCATTGGCCTTGATTTTCTACATAGCAATAAAAATGTAGAAAACTTCACAAAAGTTTTAAAGTCTTCTGTCCTCCAATAACACACTAAGGTTGAAATGTTGAATTTCAGAGTATTTCTATGAGTGACCTATAAAGGGTTAAGAACATTTCTATTTTATATTAGTCAAGATGAGTTTATTTGAAAAAATAAATAATTATTTTTTGTTGAACTGCATTATTTGTGGTTCATTTATTCACTAATGAGCAGTTTTTTTTTTCTTATCAGTGAAAGAGGGTGCTTTTCAGTTTATATTTTGCAGATAAAATTTACTTATAAAAGATTTGATATTTAGAAAATGTTCAAGTTAAATAAGTAACAAAAAATTTGAAAATTAAAACAGACACTTTTGTCACAGGAACAAATTTTGCTTCATTTTTTCAATCAAAAATGCCGAAGAGAGGGTTGGGGGTACTTGGCTAAAAGTATTTAGTTCATAGGGTACTACACTGTAAAAAGTTTGAAAACTGCTGTGTTAGTGTCTGTGTTTAAACCCAACCTCATCGACATCATTCTCAGGATGGTATATGTTGGTTTGGCACAGACTGAGGCCAAAGTGGACCTGCAGCTGTTATATTTCTTTCAATACAAACACGGTGAAAAATGAAAAGCGCGCAAAACCTTCAGGTACTTTTTAAAACCATCTTCCATCATAATTGGAATATTAGCCCAACGTGGCTCAAACATAACCTGAACCAGTGAACTGTTGCATGGTGACAGATTCAAGGTCGTCTCTAAGTGGAGATTTTCTAAAACCCTGGTTGGTGTATTTCACCGTGGACAGAAAAACAAAATACTTAAGACACATGAAGGCCACGACCTTCTGTGTAGATGCTCCAGCTTCTTCCCACCGTCCAAAGACGTGCACTTTAATGGGTTAACTGGTCAGTTTAAGTGGTCCACACAGGGTTCACACACAGGTTTCAAGGTCAAATTCAAGCACTTTCAAGGGTCATCATCATTTCAGCACCTAATCACTGGGGTAAAATACATATCTACAGGAGTACATATACCTATGATTATACTTTTCATTTTTTATCACAATGGTGTACATTGTATTATACTATAAACTTCTAAAATTATGTTTTGTAATAGCAAAAATTTTAGAAATTAAAGGAGAATACAAAGTTTTATAAAAAAAAAAAAAAAAAAAAAAAAAAAAAAAAGGAAGCCACTTGGCATTCTTCAGGCAAAGATTAAGGTAGAAATGTACCTGGAGTCGACCTGGGAACACAAGCTGATTTTGTATTTTGACATAAAGTTTTATTTTTCAAAATTTGTCACCTTCTGTAAGTAGCTTTGGTTGGTTTCAAGGATTTCAAAGACCTTTACAAACCCTGCCATGGGTGTGAATGTGTGTATATGTCGGACCTGTGTATATAAACAGATCTATGTACAGGTCTATATATACAAATATTTATAGGTCTATATACAGGCCTGTGTGTGTGTGTGTGTGTGTGTGTGTGTGTGTATATATATATATATATATATATATATATATATATATATATATATATATATATATATATATATATATATATATGTACACACACACATATATATATATATATACATATATATATACACACACATGCACACACACACTGGTCTATATACAGGTCTTTATATATATATATATATATATATATATATATATATATATATATATATATATATATATATATATATATATATATATATACAGGTCTATCGGTCTATATAAGGGTCTATATACAGGTCTATATATACAGGTCTATATAAGGGTCTATATACATGTCTATATAAGGGTCTATATACAGATCTATATGTACTAGTCTATACATACAGGTCTATATAAAGGTCTACATATGGGTCTATATACAGGTCTATATAAGGGTCTATATACAGGTCTATATATGGGTCTATATACAGGTCTATATAAGGGTCTATATACAGGTCTATATAAGGGTCTATATACAGGTCTATATATGGGTCTATATACAGGTCTATATAAGGGTCTATATACAGGTCAATATAAGGGTCTATATACAGGTCTATATGTACAGGTCTATATAAGGGTCTATATGTACAGGTCTATATAAGGGTCTATATACAGGTCAATATAAGGGTCTATATACAGGTCTATATGTACAGGTCTATATAAGGGTCTATATGTACAGGTCTATATACAGGTCTATATATGCAGGTCTATAATTACAGGTCTATATACAGGTCTATACATACAGGTCTATAATTAGAGGTCTATATACAGGTCTATACATACAGGTCTATAATTAGAGGTCTATATACAGGTCTATATATACAGGTCTATATATACAGGACGTGTGCTTGTAACAATGGTCTCCTCTACATCCTAACAGCAGCATGTATAGGTTCTGGAACATCTGGGATCTATCCACAGTATTGAAGATATTTTGACAAACATTTCACTCTCATCCATATGTAAACAGCATATCAGATTGCAAAACAAAAAATAGAGACAGAGCCAGGAAAACAAAATTACCAATGCAGTGCATGTCTGTTGTTGTTTTGTGTAATGATCGGCCATCTGCAACATCAGATATAGATCGTATAGGTGTACGAGTCAATGTTTTAGCTGCGGTAGATCACAGTCAGTCTTTCAAACACAGAAAATAAAGTTCAAAAACCTACCGCAACACACTTACATTCACCTGAATTCTAACTCAGTTACAGCTTGTTGCTGCTGTCAACCTTCATGTCAGACTAAAACCTGTACATCTGCTGTATCCAATATTATCTGAAGGTCTAAAGTTTCAGGTCCAGGGCTTGGACTAGTTTATAGTCATTTTTACGTGGTAGTGTGGGCAGAGCTATTTTCTAAAATGAAGGCTGTGTGGAGAGAAGTGTGGTAAAAAATGGAGGAGGAAAGCCCACCTGTTTAGAAAAATATCCATATTTGTGTGGACAGGGTATTGGTTTGTCTTAAAGTTACAGCAGAACAGTTGAGGTTTATCCCCTGCAGCAGATCACAATCAGAATTTAGAGACATGAACATAATATATACAAAAAAAAACCTGAACCAATGCTAAGTTACATTGGATCTATATCATAACACTGGAAGGTCTTGGAGCATCTGTGTGTATATGTGTGTGTGTGTATCTGCACAATTCTGACAAATGTCGACATTTTTAAGTGGCCGATTTGGTACCTACCATTGAGGAATAGTCCCATCTCCATATTAAATATCTCGGCAAGTTGATAGGACTGATATTTTCTGAGTTAGTAATCATTTTGGAATAAAATTGCCTAGAATTAGGGAAGTGCAGTACCACGTTGCATGATGGGAAATGAAGTTAAAAACAGGAATGCCACATTTAGTCCCGCAGTCCTGACATATCGATATTAACATTGGCGCCTGCAGCCTGGGCCGTTGTTAAGGAGGGGTAAACATGACAAATTCATGGGACCCAGCATTCCATATTAAGGGGGCGGGGAGACTGGACCCAGAGAGTTCCACTTTCACTTTGCACCGCTCCAACAATCACAGACCGCTACCCCCACCACCACCACCACCAGTCATGGACCGCTACCCCCACCCCTGACAATCACGGACCGGTAAAACACCCACCCACCCACCCACAATCATGGACCGCTATTCCCCACCCCGCCCCCTGACAATCACAGCCCACGACCCACCACCACCACCTCGACAATCATGGACCGCTACCCCCACCCCGCCCCCTGATGATCACAGACCGCTATCCCCCACCCCGGCAATCATGAACCACTACCCCCCACCCTGCCCTCGACAATCATGGAACGCTATCTGCCCCCACATCTACCACCAGTGGTTCCCCACAGGTCACATACTAGTTCTGTTATATTATATTACTTACACATAAATGCATCATTGTGTTTAACAGGGTTTTTTTTTTATAGTTTTTAACTGTGGTTTGTAAGGTGTATATATTATAGCAGTGATTCTCAGTTGGTGGGTAAAAAGCTGTTTTCAGTGGGTCGCTGGCCTTTGCCTGAGCAAAAAATAATGTTAAGAAACTCTAGCTGCACTTTATTAATTGAAGTGTGTTAAAACGGCTGTTACTGGAATGTTCGATTGGTATGTCAGTTTTTTGATTAACTCATAAAGACCCAGTGTTACTATAGTGGCAGTTCCCAAATGCATTTTTCCTCAAGATTTCAGCTTTGTTAAACGATTTATCACCATTTATTTTAATGTTTTCCTCTGTATTTTTAGTTTTATTTTCAGAGAAAGTCATGTATTTTCCTGTCTATAATTTACTGATTATGTAGATGTTCATGAAAGTTCAGATTATAGATGAGGGTTATTATATCCAAAAACAAAGAAAACTGAAGAAAAAGTGACTTTCAAAGCACTTAAGCACAGATCCAACTCACTGATCCAACTCTGTGGGTTTTACTGGTGAATCGATGTTGTAGAAGACGACGGTGTTTCCATGTTCACTACGGAGATTCTGAACGTCCAAATGGGTCATGTCTGATGACCATGAAAAGATGAAAAACTGTATTTTACACCAATTATTTACATGTATTGGTAACTTTAGTGGTTCAGAATTGAATAAACATTTTACATCAGTAGGGGATTTTGGTCGCCAGATGCTGTCTTTATGGGTTCATTTTTGAATAAGTGACTGAGTGCACTTTTTGGTTTTGGTTCAAATGTACCTACACTGTAAAAATGAAACCCATAAAAAATCAGTAATATTCCAGCAGCTGGGGTGCCCAAAAAAATACTGTTAAGTAACTGAAAATAACCATCTCATAAAAATACAGTAATTTCAGTAATTAAAATACAGTTTTTTGCCCTAACTTTACATGATATTTTGCATATTTTTTTGACTTTTTAATGTTTGATAAAGAATATTTACATATATTAAAAGAATCACATTACATATATATATATATATATATATATATATATATATATATATATATATATATATATATATATATATATATATATAATTTTCAATGAGACAAAGTTGTAGAATCCACTGATAAACACTGTATTTGGACAGTTTATCAGTGCTTATACATGTTATACATTCACAAAAAATACATTTATTCAACATTTTTGTTGTGAAACCTCCCATAATTACACAAAATATTTGTCAATTAACAAACAAGTCTTATTAAACTTACAGAACAAATACTTCTTTTACGGTTAATTGTCAGTAATTTTATCTCATTTTATTATTTTTTATTTACAGTATTAAACTTTAAATTAACAGTTTAATCTCATAAATAGAAAATAAATATTTGTGAAATTATGATAAATTTGCAAATGTATTTTATTCTTTAGAATTCTTTTAAAAAAATAGAAATGTTATGGTTATTCACAGTTACAGTTTTTTCATGTTATTTTACATTTGACGTGTAAAATCACAGTCTATTTTTGTCATTTCATTGATATTTTCCTGTATCTTAAAAATACAGGAAAAATCTGTAAAATAAACAGTGAAAATCCCGTTAAATTACAGATTTTTTTGTTTTTTTTACAGTGTAATTTAGTGTTAAAGGGAATATTTCCATATTTAGCATCACCACTTGCTGGTCAGCTTGGTTTATCATTAAACTTGTCTTCTGTGTTTCATACTGTGATATTCTATATTATCTCAAGTTCAAAACACACCATTTTTTCATTAAGTAATTTAACTTTTATCAATTTGATTCATTGGTTTGTCATTGAGGGGTGACAGTGGGTCCCGAAGGCAGACCAGTTGAGCTCCACTTTATTATATTATGTATTATTGTTATTTATTTATCATGATTTACTTCATTATTGTCTGATCTGCGGGACTTGGAGGTTAAATTCATCTAGGAACTATAATTTGTCGGATAATTTTGATGCATTTTTATGTGCTCAGAGACCTTTAGTTAAACAAAGGTGGTGTGGACAGAATTTACAAACACACATCCATCCCAGTTAGTGGATGTGTGTGATTCTGACATCATGCTGGACACAGGAGAAAGGAAATACACACAAACAACTTAACCAAATTTCCCACTTCAACCTGATTACTCACAGTAATCTGCTTGTCTGTGTGTGTATGTGTGAGCGTTAAATCTGTCCAAATTGCAGCTCTCCTAAAGTAACCTGAAGCTCTCTACTTCCTCCCCCATCCCTTCCAGACACACACACACACACACACTTTACATCTTAACCCAACCCCCCAACCCCCCACCCGCTCTCCCAGACATTTACCATCCATTGGCTGAAGGGACCCTAATATGTTCAAACCGGGGATGCATTGGCCACCTCTCGCTGTAATTAAATTCAGTCATAATGAATCATAGCCCTAATCCTAAAACAGGCTATATTTCCACAGGGAGCAGAAATGACCTACATGTACTGGAAAAGCTCTCAGTATAGTCCCTCTACTACTGCGTTCTTACTTGGCATTCTCTCTGGAAGCCTGACAAACAGACACCTCTCCTTGAGCTGTGTTGAAAGTAAATGACTAGTGCGCCGTGCTTATTTCCATATCAGTCCGGATCATTTCTATATATCACACAGGGTGTCGTTAACAAACATCAGGAAGCGGCTTCAGAAGATTTATAGCAAGTCGTTTCGCTTTTTTTTGCAAAAATATTTCTTATTATAGTCACATCCTTGTTTTAACCCATAAAGACCCAGTGCTACTTTTGTGGCATTACCCAAATAATTTTTTTCTCTTGATTGAATCTTTTATTTAGTTTATTTACAAGAGTTTTTTTTGGCCTTTTGTGTTGATATCGTAGGTTAAAGTGAAAAAAAATAATAGGCAGATGAGATAGATGAAGTTGTGCTGAAAAGAAAAGATACCAAACAACACCAAACATTTCTTTATATAGTATATAACACAGGTGTCAAACATGCGGCCCGGGGGCCAAATCCGGCCCGCCAAAGGGTCCAGTCCGGCCTGTGGGATGAATTTGTGAAATGTAAAAATTGCACTGAAGATATTAATCATTTTAGTTCAGGTTCCACATACAGACCAATTTAATCTCAAGTGGGTCGTATCAGTAAAATACTACAGTCTACTCTCGTTAAACCGCCCGCCGTTATACCGCCATTTTCGCTCACCGCCGACCAAAACCATTGCACAAAAATCCCCAATGCATTATTCCATTAGCTACCGCCATTTCCGCCTATCGCCATCCGCCAGCCCAGTTCCATGCACGAACAACACTTATACCATTGATTTCCCGACCGTTATACCGCCAGCGTGATTGCCATCGAGTACACATAAATTTTAACAATGCACTGAAACAAACCCGCCAGACGCTGATCGCGACAAGCTACGAGTAGGTCTACGGAACGGCTACCGTTCATTTATCGCAGAACACTCAGTCGGTCAGGATGTCGGGAAGAGGACGTGGGATTAAGCCAAAGCCTCAAGATGATGGGGTGTCATTTCCTGACACGGTATAAAAATGCTTAAAATGTTTCCCCACTT
This sequence comes from Sphaeramia orbicularis, assembly GCF_902148855.1. NCBI lineage: Eukaryota > Metazoa > Chordata > Actinopteri > Kurtiformes > Apogonidae > Sphaeramia > Sphaeramia orbicularis. The sequence continues at coordinate 16,059,505 of NC_043976.1, read as the reverse complement.
TAAATGATCCCTTACAACATAACAGAATCAAGATTTATTTAGAAACGCAATTAGAACGGGTTAACGGAGGCAGCATAGACATCATATAGTAAAGACATGCACATTATGGACGCAACCCGTTGTAACGCCATTTTCGCTATACCGCCAATTTGGCCGTGAACGGAAGTTGGCGGTATAATGAGAGTAGGCTGTACTATCATAATAACTTATAAATACTCACAACTCCAAATGTTTCCCTTCTAAATGTAAACATTTGTATGTCATTTTATTGTATTTACACTAAAACAAACAATCATTCCACAAAAAAAAAACATGAATAACCTGAACAAATATGAAAAATCTGCAATATCTGAAGGGTAAGTTTACCAGTATTCTGCCTCTTTATTAAATGTTTTGTGTATTTGTTGATCCACTGTGATCCGTAAGTTATAGTTTACATGTATAAATGATAAACTGAGACCTAATATTGTTAAAATTGCACTTAGTTTTCTTAAGAATTTCAGTTTGTTCATGTTACTCACATTGTTTTAAAGGATAGTTGGTAGATGCAAACATTGTCATCGCATAATTTTACTTTTTTCGCTCTAAAACATTGAAGAAAATGTGGAGTTGACATTATTTATATATTATTATGTTATTATTTCACTGGTCCGGCCCCCTTCAGATCAAATTTGGCTTAATGTGGCCCCTGAACTAAAATGAGTTTGACACCCCTGGTATATAAAGACAAAATCAAAAGTACTCAAAAACAGCCAAAATAGGCTCAGACCCCAAAGGGTTAACCTGTTTAACCCTGACCATATTTTCAGGGGAAAAACACCTAAAAAGACATACCCAAAGTAAATGAAGAATTACTTCACAATAATAAGGTTCATATGGATGTTCTTGGTGTCTATGGACATTTAGAGACCTCACAGAATCTATTCCCATTGTCTAAAATAATGTATCTATTACTATGCCTGAGTAAACTGTAACAACTAAAAGAGAAATTAGAATTTTTTATCCTCGCCTGTTTTTTTTTTTGGCTGGATTGACGATGATATGCATAAATTAACTGTTCGTGTCAGAGATTTTAATAGCGTATATTTCACCCACAAAGATTAAAAATCATGTTTGAACATTAAAGTTTGCACCAAAATACACTTTAGATGTACTTTATTAACATTAGGGTCTAAACTTTGAGCGAAAGTTGAAAAAAACATCCATTGTCCTGATTTATTATATTTTTATAGTAGATGAATATTAATATAATTTTTTTGGCCCACGGGCTAAAGGGGTTAACCCTCAGGCCTGTAACGGTACATGTACCAAACCGAACCGTTTCGGTACGCACCTGTTCGGTTCGGTTCACAGCTGTACTGAAACGGCACAGTATGATGAGAAAAAGGAAAAGGATCGAAAGACGTTTGATGCGGAACTTTAAATCCGCTCAAGTTCCACATGGACATATTGAAGGACGCGCACATCGACCCGAAATATGAAATAGCAGCTGATATAAGGTAAAAAAAAAAAAAAAAACAAATATGATGTGAACCTGGAAGTAAGAGACTGGAGACCCTCCGCCATCAGTACAGTCCAGGTTGGATCAGTTCAGGTTCAGGTGAAAGACAACAACGAGGAAACAGACGTTAATAAGACGGACGTTGTTTACCGCCTATGAACTACGGTAGTTCTAAAACACATATACTAGCTCTGTCTGTCTGTCTGTCACACACGCTGTTTTACAGAGGAATAGAACCCGGAGTTAGACGTTGAAAGTATATAAAGTTTCACTTTCGTTTCACGCCAGTGTTAGTTACGTTGGTTATGGACCCCCCCCCAACCCCTGGCTCCGACCAAAAAAAAACACAAAAACAAAACCACCCCCCCAACAAATCGCACCCTGCATGCGCACACACATACACAAAGTGGCCTAAACAGTTGATCTGTCCTAAAATAAATAATTTTGTTAATTTTTTGCTGTCAGTGTATCTCTTCAGTTTGTTTAAACAGAATACCAGTTTGTCCTCTTGTTAATGTTGCACTTCATGTGGAATTTTTGGTATTTTTATGCCGAATGTGAACTGACAGAACTGTGATTTGATTTTTCCTCGTTTGTTCAAAATTACCTGTCAGAGAAAAGTGCAATACTAATGTTTAAAATACATTTAGTAATATTAATAATTTATTTTATTTTCTATTAGATTTATAGCAGCAGAATTATATTATTGCTGTTTTTCTATATTCTATTGTCTCCAAAAATTGGGGGAAAAATGTTAAAAAATTCCTAAATACATTAATAGAAATTTTGAGGGGTTTTCTTTCTTCCCGTACCGAACCGTGGCTTTGAAAACCGAAAATGTACCGAACCGAAAATGTTGTGTATCGTTACAGGCCTAGTAAATGATTTTGGTTGACAGCAGATGATAAAATGGTGTAAAAATACAGTAAATTTGTGTGGTTTTATTTGTTTTTCCTCTACAGGCGAACACCCAGACACTCTACCAATTACCTATTTTCCCAGTTTTTCAACTTTCAGGGTAAAAAGCCTGGCGTTCCCATCTTTAGCTGTAATAATTGTATAATTCATTTTATTTTCTATTTGATTTGTAGCAGCAGAATCATATTCCTGTTTTTCTATATTCTTTTGTGTCCAAAAATTGGGGGAAAAATTTTTCAAAATTCATAAATATATTTAAGACATTTTGAGGGGTTTTCATTTTTCCCATATTGAACCAAAAAAAAAAAAACGAACCGTGGCTTTCAAAACCGAAAACGTACCGAACCGAAAATTTGTGTACCGATACAGGCCTATTAACCCTTAGTGGTCTGAGCCTTTTTTGGCTGCATTTGAGTACTTTTGATTTTGCCTTTATATACTATATAAAGAAATGTTTCCTATACTCATGAAACTGTATTGTGTGTTTACAAAACTGACTAAAACGTATAAAAATTATGTATAAAATTCCCTTAGTTTTCATCTTTGTCAGTGTTGATATAGGATAGAACATGTGAAAATTTCATCTTAAGATCAGCGGTATTAGAGAGGTATAGAAGTTGGGAGGCCAACAGTGAAAGTAAGGAAAATTTCAGTTTCGTTTTCTCTCGTAAGTGACGTTGTGTAAGGATCGCACCCCCACCTACATTACCCCCCTCCAACCTGCTATAGGGAACTTATACATGGTACTGTACATGTGTTTGTGTCTGTGCTCAGTCAGAGCCTCCCTAACCTGACCCCTAAATAAAGTGTCCATGGTAACCTCACTTATTTTTTTGAATAGGATGGCGAGGAAGAAAAAATTAATAAAAAAAACTGAAACTAATACTAAATCTAAACTAAACTAAACTAAAAGTAAGCATTCAGAAAAACGACAACTAATAAAAACTAGCAAACCTGCTCCAAAAACGAATTAAAACTAACTGAACTAGAGAAAAAAAAAGTCAACACTAAATAAAACTGAACTATAATTAAAAATCCAAAACTATTATAACCTTGATCGTAGCGTAATTTACTGATCATGTACTTTAATCATCATACTGAGATTACATTTGAGGTTTCGTCATTTCAAAAACAGTGAAAACTTGATAAAAAGTGACTTTTTCAGCAAAAAATATCATAAACTGAACATAACCCAGCGTGTCCATCCGCTGTCATTGATCCAACACCATGGGTTTTAACTGGTGAATCAATGTTGTAGAAGATGATCGCGTTTCCATGGTAACTACGGAGCCTCTGAACGTCTAAATGGGTCATATCTGATAACCATGAAAAGATTTTTACACCAATTATTTACATGTATTGATAGGATTAGTGGTTTAGAAGTGATTAAACATTTGAAATCAGTAGATGCTTTTGATCATTGGTGAATATTTGGGTCTTTATGGGTTAATTTAATGTTTTCTTTTCAGGTTTCAGCTAATGCTTTGTGACTTGAATAGTAATGCGACACAGAGCGGCTCATTGCTCTGTGTGGAGAAGAATCTGTGCATAGTAACACGAGGCAATTAGGGTATTGTATGAGCCAGTCATCAGACTAATGTTGGTGATTCACAATAGTGCCTCTGTACCTTTGCTCTTTCGTGGCGTATTTTATCATTTGCAGACCTTGTTGGTTGCAGCCCAAGATACTGTCACCGGTTCATTGTGTAAAAAAATTCACTTGGCAGCGAGAGAACACGGAGATAATGCATACTTTGTTTTCTGTTTTTGAATGGCGACAGAGTAAAAAATAGTGCGCTAGGTTACAATGTAGTCCGGTAATTACGATTTCTATCTTTGTTTGAATCATTGCACTGAAAGGGTTAATTGTGTATCGTCTCTAATTGCATCACAGAATTGAGATTTTAGCTTTTTAATTGAAGCCTTTTTTTTTTTTTTTCTTCTTCACTAATAATGAGTCTCTACTATCATTCATTAACTGGGGAAAAATATGTTTAGTGTGGCTGATTTTGGATGCAGTTTCCTTCTGATTAAAAGAACTGAACTGGCCCCAATACAAGAGACTGGGATTGTAAGACAGCCACTAGTTTTTCAGCAGGATTTTACAAACATCATCAGAAGGACTTAGGCAGATGCAAAGAATAGAATAGAACAGAATAGAATAGAATAGAATAGAATAGGCTTTATTGTCATTGTGCTACTATAGTCCATGCAACAATAATAAAAACACTAGTACAACAGAAAATAAGAATAAAATGAATATAGTAAATATCCATATGAAGACAATAGAATATCATAATTATTGATTTGAAAAGTTAAATCTATAGAAAGTGAAAGGAAAAAAATCCTTCACATGCTAGCTATTTCATGTCGAGACCTATTTTTGGTTATGTAGGGAAAAAAAATAAAACTTTTTTTTTAGATTAGTGACAAAATAATCTTAAATTCCAATGAAGCCATGTTTAAGCAGAGGATTAAATGCTTACTTTCAGAAATTTCCATTGGTTTAGCTCATTTGATTAATTAGTGATTAAAAAAAAACATTTGAAAAAAAAAACCCCATCTGATATTCAAATGCTTAAAAAAGCAATTCGCATTAATTTTTCAGACAAAATGATTTTTATAATGATCAAACGGGTGTATAAACGGTCATTAAACTATATTGAAAATAGAAATATATGATTGAGATTTCAAATAATAGCAGTGATAAGTTATGTTATTATTCATTCTTAGAGAACTTTCCGAGGGACTGAATTTAGTTCATATACAAAGTTCCGTAATTTTCTTGAAAATCCTTTTTTTTGGCAAAAATTTTAATGGATTTAGAAACTTAAGATGTTATACTATTGAACTACAAAAAATTTGAAATCATTATCTCAATTCTAATTTTTTGATTCAAAGTCAGTAGGTGCCTGACTTGACCCTATTACAAAACTAAAAATAAGATAAGAAAACTTAATGTAAATTTTACAATTTTACAAAGTCACATAAGAATAGAGCTAAGTAGAATTTAAAAAAATGAACAAAATATGAATAGATGCAAATTTACAGTATTTACAGTATGTGACAGTATGTATATCTATGAATGATATTAATATTAACAGTATGATTTACACATTAAATCAGTATGTATATATATATATATATATATATATATATATATATATATATATATATATATATATATATATATATATATATGTAATAGTATGTATATCTATGTAAACAGTATGTGTATCTATGAACATAAGTCTATATAAAAATGGTACATTTATATTTTGATAAATATTGAATAAATATTGCATTGTTATTGCAGAACAGAGGATTATTGGATTAACCCTTTCAATCATGGTGGTCACTACAGTGGACAGTTATTCTACAGCTGTTTTATTGTATATTCATGGATTTTGTTGTTTTACTTGCATATCAACCAACACAGTGGACACTTATGCAACACCCCATACATTACAATTCATACCATTACTGTTCCTGTTCTTGCTAAACCTGATCTGCAGTAACATATTTGAGTCTAAATCAATTGCTAATTGTTATTAGACTGTAATTTAAATTTCTTTTAAAACAAAAAGTTGTGTTTTTTTGTTGCATATTATCTGAGTGAGTAATAACTAGTATTATAGTATGTTAAAATGTGAGGAAACATCAGATTCATAGCATTAAAAATTATTTTATTTCATAGTTTTCACACAGTATGTCAGTTAATAAATTTCTTTGCTTCAAAAATTAAATGCATGGTGTCCAGCTGAAGAGACATTTTTGTAACTCCATGAAAAAGTTCATAAAGAAATTTCAATCACATTGTTTTTTCATGCCTAAAGAGGAATAAAACATTCAGGAAAAAAAATCTTTATTTTGATAATCATAATTCATGCATGAAAGGGTTTTAATTATACGGCACTCATTAAAATATTCTGAAATTCAAAATTTCATCCTTAGTGTGTTTTTGGAGGACATAACAAGACTTTATTACGTTTGTGACATTTTTGATTGTCATGCAAAAAAATCAAGGTCAATGAAGTTACCAGATTTGGTTCCTTGCCTGTAAGTGGTGCAAAAAAAAAAAAAAAAAATCCAAAAAGTACAGGGTGGGGAAGCAAAATGTACAATATTTTGAGGCAGGGATTGAAAGACAGTGTATGACCAATTAGTTTATTGAAAGTCATGAGAATTTATTTGCCACAAGAAAATTGACATAATAGAAAATGTTTTTATTCTATGTGTCCTCCTTCTTTCTCAATAACTGCCTTCACACGCTTCCTGAAACTTGAACAAGTGTTCCTCAAATATTCGGGTGACAACTTCTCCCATTCTTCTTTAATAGTATCTTCCAGACTTTCTCGTAATAGTTTTGCTCATAGTCATTCTCTTCTTTCCATTATAAACAGTCTTTATGGACACTCCGACTATTTTTGAAATCTCCTTTGGTGTGACGAGTGCATTCAGCAAATCACACACTCTATGACGTTTGCTTTCCTGATTACTCATATGGGCAAAAGTTTCTGAAAAGGTATGGATAATAGTGTTAGGTATGATTATGACATCAATATATGTTTGGTTTCAAAGCAATTGACGTAGTGCCTGCTGAGAAAAAACAACGAAATGTTCATTGTAAATTTTGCTTCCCCACCCTGTATATCTAAAAAATACAGGAAAAACACATGTAATGTTAAAGGATCATGTATTTTAGAACATTAGAACATCACTGTTAGAACATTAGACCACCATCAGTGCTGATCCAGACCCCTGTCCACATCACATTATCATTCCTTACATTAGTACCATTACTTCATGGTACCTAACAAAGCAGGTCCACTCACTGTCCATGCAGAGGTGGACCTTACAGACCCTGTAGACCACATGGACCTGCAATTCTTGTTGTCACTGTCTTGCAATGTGTGTGGAAATGACCAAAAATAGTCACTTGCCCAATAAAGGTTAAGGACACATTTAGTCCTGTTACATGGGGTTTCTGTGCGATGCTGCTGCTCCAACTGTTCCTTTTCATTCCTAAATCTGCAACATGAACCATTTGCATGAAAATGAAAAAAACAGCAACAACAACAACATTGCTCATCTTTATCTGTCTCAGCCTGTTGGGTTGTATTTTTACAAGGTCTAACGTCAAAGATCGAGTCATTTAGTAAATAATCAGAATGCAAGAAGTGACCTTTGCTCGTACGCTGCCTTCATTTGAGGTACTCTGATGCTTCAGTGAACAAAACTAACCCCCCGTTATTACTGTCTCCACATGGCTGATTTTGGAAATGCGATCCAGTTAGGATCAGACTTTGGGTGCCCAAGGTTAATTCGCAAAAACATAACAGCAATAACTGTATTGAAAATAGCTGGTGGCTGAATCAATTCGACTTTTTCTCAGTTCTTTTTGCTTTTACCCCCAAAGAATTTATTCAATTTCAGGGACAACAAGGATAACTGGATCTCGGCTGGTGGAGAAAAGGATTTGTAGTATTTTTTTTAATTTTTATTTTCTCCAACAAGGACATTTCCTTAGAGTGCAACTTGCCATATGAATGTTATGCACACACCACTAACCACAAACTCGCCCATGACCCCCCCCCCCCCCCCCCCCCTTCTTTTTTCTTTGTTTGAAACTGCAAGGGAGAGAAAAAAAAAAAAAAAGTTGCTTTCATCCGGAATGTCCACATTATTACTATTTCTGAATGACTTATTTTGAACTGCATTTTCGGTGGAGGACTTTAGCCTAAAGCTCGCGATTAATTAGGCAAATTATTTTCCTCCCATTCAGACTAAAATTGCATTTCCATTTCAGTTCAATTTCTCAACCCGGCAGATACGACTCTCATCCGGGCAGACTTCAGTTAAATTCCGCGGCTTCAAAGAAGTTTTGAGGGATTTCTGTACAGATATCCTGTTCTTGGAAGCGAGCCCATTCATTTTCAATGGAGGAGAGGAGTTCATAGTCTGACAGTGTTAAATTATGCCGAGGGGCTAAGGCTATGCAAAGACTATGGGATGATTCAGAGATGGATTGGGCTATGATCTAAGGTTGTTATTGAATTTGGCTCCTGATATCCCTCGGAATGAAGAATGGAGTCGCGAGAGTGATTTGCTCTTTTTCTTGGGCGAGACTAAATATATTCACTACTGGAGGGATTGTGTACACATCAAAAGTCTTCCTTCCCAAGGCCCTCTCATGTTGGGGTTTAATAAGGTATTTTATTGTTTGAAGTAGTACTGCTTGTTTGAGTTGTTTATAATCCCTTTGGATCGTTGCTGCACAGTCGGTAGTGTAAAAGAGATGGCATTATCCTTGTGGGTTTTTGTTTTTTTTTCTTCTTCTTTTCAACCAACACCAGGCTCCGGTAGCACTGTGTAATCCAGGTGTGTTGTTTTTTCCTTCTTCTCTTCTTCTTCTTCTTCTTCTTCTTCTAACCCCTCAAAGAACTGAAGCAAGCTTGAGTCACCCGGGCTCAGGATTGTATTACAACACTTCAATGCCAGTGTTGGGCGATGGCTGATGGACGGAGATGTTTGTTGTTTGGCTGCAGGTTTAGTACGAAGCGATGAAAGGTTAATGAATATATTTGTATGGCGGAGGCGAAATAAATGTTTTCTTTAAGTCGACTGCGTATAGTAGACTCACAATATTCCAGTCAACAAGATGAAAACATACATATTGCATTAAACTAGTCCTTGAGCTCTTTACTATGTTCTATATACAGACTTGACCATCCTGGGTTTTTGTTTGGACACCCTTTTCTCTCCTTCACCTCAATGTTTTGGTCATTCCCAGATTCCACTTCAACCACTTCAACTTCCTCCGCTTTACTTAGAAGAGGTTGAAAATTCATCTTCAGAAACAGCGACGAGAAAAAATGCATACGCACTGTGCCGTGTGACTTGTACAAGTAACACTGTCCAATCTAAACCCCTTAATCCAACAATCTTCTGTTCTGCAATAATAATGCAATATTTATTTAATATTCAGGATTCTTGCTAGTGTCATTGAACGTCGGGGCCCCTGACACTGTCCCTGGGGGGTCCCGATGCTGAGATTTGACCCGCTACACTGTCTTTCAACCAGTGTAGCAGTGTTTTTTTGTGTGTGTGTGTGTGTGTGTGTGTGTGTGAGATCGTCCAGCGTAATGATAACGACATTTGAATTAGAAAAAAATATATTCCTTTGTCTTCCTGCAGACAGGAAATGAGAACAATATAATCAACACCCCTTTGTGTGCCTTGGTATTATCTGATGCCTGCCCGGCAACATCACTTACCTTACGCTCATTGCTGACAATGAGACTTCAGTCAGGTTTATCTTATTTAAACGGACCGATCACCCGTGGAAAATTATGTCTAAAATTTAGCCTGTGCGTGCGTTGTGTGAGTGCTGCTCCGATTATCCCTAATTTCGTGCAAGTGAATATTTTCTATGATCATGTCTGCGTTGAAGCGCAGGAGCAACACCAAACGCAAAGATAATATCGCATAGTTTTTGAACCAGCGTCAAAATTTTCCAGGGAAGGATGCCCCCAGACCCCCCTACAAAACTTTCGCCATGTCGGCATGTGCTGCGTACATGTTGCCCCTACGCTGTGAAAAATCCTAGTGAGAACCCTGATATTTATCAAAATATAAATGCACTATTTTCATATAGACTTGGTTTCATATGTATACATACTGTTTGTAGACATATATATATAGTATATATACTGTTTTCATAGGTATACATACTGTAAATACTGGTAATATCATTCACAGATATACATACTGATACGTACTGTACTTTGCATCTGTTCATATTACCTCCGCCAAGGAGGTTATGGTTTTGCCAGGGTTGTTGGTTTCCTTTGTCTGTTTGTTTGTTTGTTTGTTTGTCTGTCCGTTAGTGTGCAACATAACTCAAAAAGTTATGACAGATTGGATGAAATTTTCAGGGTTTGTGGAAATGGGATAAGGAAGAAATGATTAAATTTTGGTGGTGATCGGGGGTGGGGGGGCCCACGGGGGGGGGGGCCACTGATCAGCCTTGGCGGAGGTCTGCGCTCCCATCCGATGCTTCTAGTTTGTGTATTTTTTTATTCTACTTCGCTCTGTTCTTATGTACTTGTAAAATTGCAAAATTTATATTCTTTTTTTTTGTCTTATTTTTAGTTTTTTGTAATATTATATTCATTTATTATTTTTCTACAGTACCATGTGTTTGTTAATATTGTTGCACTAACTGGAATAATACAATGACAATAAAAGGCTGTTCTATTCTATTCTATTCTATTCTATTCTATTCTATTCTATTCTATTCTATTCTATTCTATTCTATTCTATTTTATTCTTTGCTTCTGGCTGGCTAATATTGTTAATAATGTTCATAGATATACATACCATCACATACTGTTAATACTGTAAATTTACATCTATTCATATTTTGTCATTTTTTTTATTCTACTTAGCTCTATTCTTGTTACTTTGTAAAATTGAAAAAAAAAAAAAAAACTTTTTTTAAATCTTATTTTTAGTTTTTCTAATATTATATCCACTCTATTCTTATTTTCTGTAGTACCAGGGTTTTGTTAATATTGTTGCGCTAACTGGAATAATACAATGACAACATAGGCTGTTCTATTCATTCTATTTGATTGATTCGATTCGATTCTTTGCTTCTGGCTGGTCACCAATGTTTCAGGTCATGAAAAAGGACATGTGAGTCCAAAATACAGATGTTAAACTCCATTTGAGAGAGAACATTTTGTAGTTTCAATATTTAACATAGAAAGAACCCAAACTATAGCAGAGATTAAATGTCCTTCTACCTCCGTGTAGGTGAAAGGTACAATAAAAGACAGTATTTCAACAATTTAAAAAAGGATTAAATAAAACTAATGTATCCTAACCCTACACATAAAAAATTGGATGTTAAAGATAATACAGCCAAAAAAGGATGTCTTCTTTTGGCAATTTAATGTATTTTTTTGTGGCTGCATGAACTGAAGCCAAAAACCTGTTCATAGATATAAATAGTGTTACATTAGATACTGTTTTCATGGGTAATACATACTGTTAATACTGGTTATAATGTTCATAGATATACATACCGTCACATACTGTTAATACTGTAAATTTACATCTATTCATATTTTGTCATTTTTTTTTATTCTACTTAGCTCTATTCTTATGTTACTTTGTAAAACTGAAAAAAAATATAATATTCTTTTTTTAATCTTATTTTAGTGTTTGTAATATTAGATTCACTCTATTCTTATTTTCTGTAGTACCAGTGTTTGTTAATATCTTGCGCTAACTGGAATAATACAATGACAATATAGGCTATTCGATTCGATTCGATTCTTTGCTTCTGGCTGGTCACCAAAGACCTTCTGATGGTGTTTCAGGTTATGAGAAAAGGACATGTGAGTCCAAAAAATGCAGATGTTAAACTCCATTTGAGAGAGAAACGTTTAATATTTAACATAAAAAAGAACCCAAAACTAATAGCAGAGATTAAATGTCCTTCTACCTCCAGCGTAGTGAAGGGGTACAATAAAAGACAGTATTTCAACAATTTAAAAAGGATTAATAAAAACATATGTATCCTAACCCTAATACATAAAAAATTGATGTTAAAAGATAATACAGCCAAAAAATGATGTCTTCTTTTGCAATTTTAATGTATTTTTTTTTTCTAGCTGCATGAACTGAAGCCAAACCTGTTCATAGATATAAATACTGTTACTTAGATACTGTTTTTCATGGGTAATACATACTGTTAATACTGTTTATAATGTTCATAGATTTAACATACTGTTAATACTGTAAATTGCATCTATCATATTTTTGTCTTTTTTTTTTTTTATTCTTCTTAGCTCTATTCCTTATGTTACTTGGTAAAACTGAAAAACAAAAAAAAAAATGTTTTTTTAAATCTTATTTTGAGTTTTTCTAATATTATATTCACTCTATTCTTATTTTCTGTAGGACCAGTGTTTTGTTATATTTGTTGCACTAACTTGAATAATACAATAACAATAAAGGCTATTCGATTCGATTTGATTCGATTCTTTGCTTCAGGCTGATCACCGAAGACCTCTGATTGGTGTTTCAGGTCATGAAAAAGGACATGTGAGTCCAAAATGCAGATGTTAAACTCCATTTGAGAGAAACATTATATTTAACATAAAAGAACCCAAACTATAGTATAATAGAAATGTCCTTCTACTTCCATCGTAGGTGAAAGGGTACAATAAAAGACAGTATTTCAACAAATGGTTAAATAAAACATAATGTATCCTAACCCTAATACATAAAAAATTGGATGTTAAAAGATAATACAGCCAAAAAATGATGTCTCTTTTGCAGTTTTAATGTATTTTTTTTTCTAGCTGCATGAACTGAAGCCAAAACCTGTGTGTCCGAGTGGTTTTTATAGTTAATACAAGACATGAATCTAAATGCATATTGAATTCAACTAGTCCTTGGGTTTTTAACTTCATTCCATACACAGACTTTACTATCAAGGTTTTTTTGTTTGGACACCGTTCTCTCCTTCACCTCAGTGTTTTGGTCATTCCAAGAATCCACTTTAACCATCCACCGCTTTACTTGGAAGATCTTGTCCAGTTCTTCTTCAGAAACAGAAATGAGAAGAATGCGTGCCCACTCTACCGTCACTCAGGCACGGTCTGAATGAATTAATCAAATTATGAACCGCTTTAAAGAACCAAAGTCCAATAAAATGAAGCTTCAAGCAACAAAATGTGACTGTGGCTATTGTGAGTACGTTATGTATTGGCGATTACAATTGATTCCCTGAATGACTGATGAATGAAAGAGCAATAAAGATTACCTTAGAGACTTCATTTAGAGGGGGGGGGGGGCGGCTTTAAACTTTATAGTAAAATACAAACCCCATCAGTCTGAAAGGTATTGCATGAAAGGTTCGGCTTCACTTCTTTTTTGCTCAGTCGCTTTTGATTCTTGTTGCTAAACGTGCTTTTACTTCTCAGCCAGCCCCACAGGGAGCATCTTTTATCCACGGAAGACACTTAACATCTGTACTCACTGATTTTTTTTTTTTTTTGTATTAAATTATGAAGTTTTGTCGGATAATTAACTTCTTATCCGACACAACTTCAGATTTATTCATTCATTTTCTTCTTTTACACACAAGTAACTGAAGTAAATGATCATTTGTTGCGTCTTTGGTATAAAAAAGCTTCTGCTAGCGTTTGGGATTGAGAGATGAAGCGAAAGTAAAAACAGAACAGCGCTATAACACATAGTCCAGCCAAAACAAACAACACCCACTTAAAATATTTTTTTGGATTGCTATAAATATCACAACATTCTACAAATTTTTCCATGATCTTGTATTGATGATGGAAGGTTTGGATCACTGTAACTGGGATAAATAAAGTACATCTATCTATCTATCTATCTATCTATCTATCTATCTATCTATCTATCTATCTATCTATCTATCTATCTATATCTATCTATCTATCTATCTATCTATCTATCTATCTGTCTATCTATGTTTTTACATTTTGCTTCAAATTTGGTTTGGCATCTTGTGACATATTTATTTACTTATTTTGGTCTGGTATTGTAATCGTTTTGCATCATTTCATCAGGTATACAGGGTGGGGAAGCAAAATTTACAATATTTTGAGGCAGGGATTGAAAGACAGGGTATGACCAATTAGTTTATTGAAAGTCATGAGAATTTATTTGCCACAAGAAAATTGACATAATAGAAATGTTTTTTATCTGTGTGTCGTCCTTCTTTCTCATTAACTGCCTTCACAACGCTTCCTGAAACTTGCGCAAGTGTTCCTCAAATATTCGGGTGACAACTTCTCCATTCTTCTTAATAGTATCTTTAAGAAAGTCGACATTGCTGTGTGATGTTCTATTGGTAGCATGTCTAAAACGCCCCAAACAGCAGAATCCAGAGGGTTTAAGGATCTGGGCTAGAAGGCGGCCATAACATGATTCCCAAAAATTGCTAAAGTTGGATTTGTTGCTGTTGTCAACAAGTGTTTTGGTGTTCTTGTGTAAGATTTAAACTTCAAATCATATTTTAACTGCATTTCTAACGGTCTTGTTGTCTACCTCAAGTGCAATTGCCATTTTTCTCATGGATTTGGTTGGATCCTTTAGGATTTGTGATTTGAGAGCTTTAATAAAAGCTTCGGTACGTTTTTTGTTGTTTCCTCCACTTCCAGACTTTCTTGTAATAGTTTGCTCATAGTCATTCTCTTCTTTCCATTATAAACAGTCTTTATGGACACTCCAACTATTTTTGAAATCTCCTTTGGTGTGACGAGTGCATTCAGCAAATCACACACTCTTTGACGTTTGCTTTCCTGATTACTCATATGGGCAAAAGTTTCTGAAAAAGGTATGGATAATAGTGTTAGGTATGATTATGGCATCAATATATGTTTGGTTTCAAAACAACTGACGTAGTGCCTGCTGAGAAAAAAACAACTAAATGTTCATTGTAAATTTGCTTCCTCCCACCCTGTATATTCACCTATGTTTCGTTTGTTTTGCACTTCCTAGATATGTAGTTTTGCACTTGGTTTGTGTTATTTTGTATTATCTTTGGATGTATTTTGTTTGGTTTGTCTGACTTTATACAGTATGACGTTATAGCTAGTTGTATATATCAGGGGTTTCCAACCTTTTTTGTCTCGTGACCCCATTTTAACATCACAAATTTCTGGAGACCCCATACATTCAAAATGGAGACTTTTTTTTTTGCTAACATTAATTTTGTTTTTGATCATGTAATATACTATGTTGCAATAAACATTAATTTTTCAACAACATTTAGTCTATATAATGTATATTATTATGGACGGAGGCAAGAAAAGCCAGGTGTAGATTATTGCACAAAGTGAGAATTTGATTTCCTTGGTCAGGATATGTACAGTCACGTCCAGCTTGTACTGAGAAACTGACCATTAATTATAGAATTTATATAATGAATTAAATTATGAACGATCTGCAGCTCTTAAACTGGCCACAATGAACATTTGACAGATAAACAGAACCACAGTGCTTCAGTTTCAGCTTCACAGTTTGTCATTCTTTATGGAATTGCGATTGTCTCTGTCACTCACCATATATTTTACTTAGTAATTTTATTTATTTATTTATTTTATTTAATCAATTAATAGAAATTTCAGGTGACCCCATTGGAATTCCAGGTGACCCAAGTGGGGTCCCGACCCCAAGGTTGAAAAACACTGGTGTATGGCTAACCATTAAGGCTATTATTATTTAGAAGGGGGCAGGAAATCTAAGATTTTCTTCATCCTGCTGCTTTTCGAGCATGGGTGTGTAAATGTTCGTTCACTCTGATGATTATTGAAATGTTTACTGATGAAATGCACAATCATGAATGAAATAACTGAAATCTATCTATCTATCTATCATATCTATCTAGCTATCTATCTATCTATCTATCTATCTATCTATCTATCTATCTACCATCCATCCATCATCCATCTCCATCCATCCATCCATCCATCCATCCATCCATCCATCATCCATCCATCCATCAGATCCTACAGATTCTCAATAAATCCGGGAGCCAGGATAGCCTACTATGCACCCCCACCCCCCCCACAACAAATTTCACCTGATTTTTTTTTTTTAACCTTTGTGATGTCCTAAATGAGAAATTGAAAGGTAACACTAAAGCAACTCATTCCCAGTGTACTTTTTGACGTCATGTTCTAGGTTACCCCGAAGCGCGATATTTCCACTGCTCTTGTGGTTCGTTTTTGCCACAAATTGACAAAGGTATCGTAGCCATTTCTCCCATGGCAATTGCAGCATGTTATACATCAGAAAAAAGCCTAGAATCTCTAGTTTCCAAATATGATCATTTTGTTTTTGTATCTTCTTCTTCTTCTTTTGAATCTGTATGACATTTTGAGTCGTTTCAAGTAACATGCGTTTATAGATACTGAAGATTTGGAAGAGCGAAGTTTTATCATGTCATTATTTTGTCATTTTAGTATGTTACAGTTACAAGAATAAAATTATTTTACTTGTAACTAGAGATTATAGACTGTGTCAAGATGTCTAACATGTTGCAATTGCCAAGAGATATATTCCTACAATACCTATGTCAATTTATGATAAAACGAACTGAAAGAGTGGCAGAAAATATTGAACTGTTGATACCCTAATATCTAAACATGTAGGCATCAAAACATCCTAATGCATGTAATTTTAGCATGAATATGCAATATACTGCGTTCTATCAGGAATATGTAATTATCACCAGAATAGTTGTCAGAGATCTATATTTCGTAAAAGTTTATTTGCTGCTATTAGGGCTGCTCGATTATAGAAAAAAAAATAATCACGATTATTTTAGCAATAATTGAAATCACGATTATTAAAAACGATTATTTGTTAACCTTAAAGTTGTTTTTTTTTTCCTTGCAAAACAATGTAAGATATACTCTTTAAATATAAATAAAGCTTTTAACCATTAAAACAAAGTATGTTCACTTTTGTACGAAACAAAAAAATCTTTGAATGCAAATAAGTGTACTGTAAATTCAAGTATGTTTCCTTTAGTAAACAAATAGTGCACTGGAATTAAACTGCTCTAGACTTGCCATAGAACTGGAGCAATAAAAAAAAAAAAACCAGGTAAAGTGCAAATTATAAATTCAAGTATGTTCAATGTAGTATGAAACATAGTAAATTCAGTGGCGTGCCGTGAGGTTTCAGTTAGTTAATACGGGAGTTGCAGCGTAAAGAGATTCGGAGACTGAAGATTGCATTGCGGACGAAGTTGTAGACGAGTTTTTTTTTATGTGTTTAGTTTTTCATAAGATTATGATAACGGTGGCGGTGGTTAAACGTTAGATGGTTAAAAGGTTTTGTGTTACCGGTCGGTGCGGACACAACTACAAAACACTTTTTGCACGTATGGTTTTTGCTCTTCATCTTCTTCATCAAACCCAAAGTGATTCCATACAATTGAATTTGACTTGCCTTTTTTGTTTACCAAGCACTTCTGCTGGGATTCTCCTGCTGATTTTCCAGATCGCTAGGTACAACTTTCCTCTTGGGTGGACCTGCCGGCTAGCAGGCAGCTGTAGCTTAGAGGGGGGCGGGGCAGAGCAGCTCATGGTAGCTTGCGTGCGCGTGAATTAAACAACTCAAATTAATAATCGCTTTTTCTCGATTACATAATTTTTGTAATCGTTTTGTGTAATAATCGAAATCGTAATTGAATTCGATTAATTGCACAGCCCTAGCTGCTATGACATTTTTTGCGAAAAGGTTAACTTTAAGACATGCTGTCCTTATTTATATGTCATTTTTATTGTGATAAAGATACAAAAACAAAATTATCATAAAGGCTGAAAAAAAATCAGATGACATTTTGTTGTGTGTGTGTGTGTGGTAGGCTATCCTGGCTCCCGGATTAATAGGATTCTCGTGCTCTTTTACGCTCTGATCCTGATGAATCCTGGTGTTTTCATGTTGGAATCTATTATTGAACCTAGACCTGAACAACTGACCCAACCAGATCATAACACTGCCCCCATAGGCTTGTACTCTAGGCACTAGGCATGATGGGTAATCACCTCAAGTCGCCTCTCCTGTCATGCGTCCATCGCTCTGGAACAGGGTCAGTCTGGACTCATTAGACCACATGACCTTTATTCAGTGAAACACAGTATCGTGCATCTGATGGTTATTTAACTAATGAGAAACTACTGCATCAGAGTGAAAGAACCTGATGCATCTGAATCATTACAATAATATTTAATGGATGGATCTGAACTATGTGCTGAGTTAAATCCAGGTGGGGACATTTTGGCCTGGATGTGTTTAAATAACACAAGGTCAGTTTGCTGTGTTACGCCTAAAACCTGGTCATCCCTCAATAGACCACAATGTAGTCATGTAACCTTCTGCAAACCATAGATACTCGTGTTCTGAGCCTAAAACTATTTTTTTTCTTATTTTTAT
>NC_043976.1:15990159-16041065 GCF_902148855.1 Sphaeramia orbicularis | reverse complement strand
GCATTTTTTATACTATTATCTTCTGAATTTTGCATTTTTTAAGTGAAAATCAGGTATTTTCTTGGATTTAATTCACTGATCATGTAGATGTTCATAAAAAACAGATTAAATTTAACGATTATTATGTCAAAAATAGAGAAAACTGCCCCAAAAGTGACTTTTCAGTTAAATCTATCATTAACTGAACATAAACTAAGCTTCTCCATCCACTGTCATTCGTTAAACTCCAGGGGTTTCACTGGTGAATTAATGTTGTAGAAGATGACAGTGTTTCTTTGTTCTTTATGGAGCCTCTGAACGTCCAAATGGGTCATATCTGATGACCATGAAAAGATGATAAACTGTATTTTATGTCAATTATTACATGTATTGATAGGATTAATGGATCAAGTTATTAATATTTTATTTCAGTATTTTATTTTGGTCGTCAGGTGCTGTTTTAGTCTTTATAAGTTAAGTCAGGGAAATTTTTTTTTTTTTTTTTTACATTTTTTTTTTACTTAAAATGGGCTATAGTTTAATGGACTTTCATTTAACCTATAAACACCTGGTGCTACTTTTGTGGCAATTACAAAAATACAAAAAAATTCCTCTTTGAACTGTGTTAAGTGTTTTATCAGCATTTTTTATACTATTACTTCTGAATTTTGCATTTTTTAAGTGAAAATCAGGTTTTTCTTGGATTTAATTCACTGATCATGTGATGTTCATAAAAAACGATTAAATTTAACGATTATTATGTCAGAAATAGAAAAACTGCCCCAAAAGTGACTTTTTCAGTTAATCTATCATTAACTGAACATAAACTAAGCGTCTCCATCCACTGTCATCCGTTAAACTCCAGGGGTTTCACTGGTGAATTAATGTTGTAGAAGATGACAGTGTTTCTTTTGTTCTTTATGGAGCCTCTGAACGTCCAAATGGGTCATATCTGATGACCATGAAAAGATGATAAACTGTATTTTACGTCAATTATTTACATGTATTGATAGGATTAATGGATCAGAAGTTATTAAATATTTTATTTCAGTATTTTATTTTGGTCGTCAGGTGCTGTTTTAGTCTTTATAAGTTAAGTCAGGGGAAATTTTTTTTTTTTTTTTTTTTACATTATTTTTTTACTTAAAATGGGCTATAGTTTAATGGACTTTCATTTAACCAATAAACACCTGGTGCTACTTTTGTGGCAATTACAAAAATACAAAAATTCCTCTTTGAACTGTCTTAAGTGTTTTATCAGTATTTTTTACTATTATCTTCTGAATTTTGCATTTTTTAAGTGAAAATCAGGTATTTTCCTGGATTTAATTCACTGATGTTCATAAAAACTCAGATTAAATTTAACGTTATTATGTCAAAAATAGAGAAACTGCCCCAAAAGTGACTTTTTCAGTTAAATCTATCATTAACTGAACATAAACTAAGCGTCTCCATCCACTGTCATTTGTTAAACTCCATGGGTTTTACTGGTGAATTAATGTTGTAGAAGATGACAGTGTTTCTTTGTTCTTTATGGAGCCTCTGAACGTCCAAATGGGTCATATCTGATGACCATGAAAAGATGATAAACTGTATTTTATGTCAATTATTTACATGTATTGATAGGATTAATGGATCAGAAGTTATTAAATATTTTATTTCAGTATTTTATTTTGGTCGTCAGGCTGTTTTAGTCTTTATAAGTTAAGTCAGGGGAAATTTTTTTTTTTTTTTTTTTACATTATTTTTTACTTAAAATGGGCTATAGTTTAATGGACTTTCATTTAACCAATAAACACCCGGTGCTACTTTTGTGGCAATTACAAAAATACAAAAAATTCCTCTTTGAACTGTCTTAAGTGTTTTATCAGTATTTTTTATACTATTATCTTCTGAATTTTGCATTTTTTAAGTGAAAATCAGGTATTTTCCTGGATTTAATTCACTGATGTTCATAAAAACTCAGATTAAATTTAACGATTATTATGTCAGAAATAGAGAAAATTGCCCCAAAAGTGACTTTTTCAGTTAAATCTATCATTAACTGAACATAAACTAAGCGTCTCCATCCGCTGTCATTTGTTAAACTCCAGGGGTTTACTGGTGAATTAGTGTTGTAGAAGATGACAGTGTTTCTTCATTCTCTACGGAGCTTCTGAACGTCCAAATGGGTCATATCTGATGACCATGAAAAGATGATAAACTGTATTTTACACCAATTACATACATGGATGTTTGGGTCTTTATGGGTTAATATTGTCAGCTATCCAAAGGCTTGGAGTTGTTGATTTGCACATTCTGGCCAGACGACTGAAGAAACTCTGAACGTACACAATGATGGAGGGGAATATGGATCACAGGAAGCATGTGATTGGTTACTGAGCGCTGTAGCACTGGTAATCCTGTTGTGAGACTGGCAAATGGGATTAGAACAGTGTGTGTAAGAGAAACAGTGCCAGGGGATGACTGGGAGGCTTTACATTCACAGCTTTATCTCGCATTTTCACTTCATTTAGCCTCATCACTTTGACACCGGCCAACAACAGGACTGCGTTCACCGCTGCCAGAACGGCGTCGGTGTCAAAGTTGGACCATAAAGAAAAACTGATATCGCTATTAAGTAAGGCGAAATTTGTTTGGTGCTTGTGTTTTTTAGCATTTTTAAATACCTGGAAAAATAAATAAATAATTACAAATTAAAAAAAAACAAAGCACCAGCATGAGTTTATCTGCAGGGCAAAACAGATGCATTCTGAGCATTTGGCAGTAGAACATTAAAAAAATGAAGAAGAACATGGTTTGACTTGGCTGGCAGCTATTAAAAAACAAATGACCGAACGCAGCTGTGTAACAAAGGTGGTAAGCTGCCTTTAAATGAAGAATAAAAGACAGTTTGATATCTAATAGCTTGACAGCATAACGCTGTTGTTGTATCGGCTGCCAATACTCAAGGTTGCAGCTCTGCTTTACATTGTTCTGTTTTTCTGGCTGCACAGTCAGTCAGCATATTGGAGACATCAGGTATTCTACCCTCTGCTGCTTTTTTTTTTTTTTTTTTTTTTAACATGCAAAAGCAAAAGAAAAGACTTTGGAATCTGCTTTATCTATGTATCTATGTATCTATGTATCTATGTATCTATCTATCTATCTATCTATCTCTATCTATCTATCTATCTATCTATCTATCTATCTATCTATCTATCTATCTATTCTCCTAAGTGCTCAAACAGCAGTCTCTTTCATCCTCATAAACAGGGACAGTTTTCAAGCCAGATATGACATTATGAGATTTAATTTTTTAAACGATACACAATTAGTATTTATTGAAAAGAATTGATTTCTTCACCACGTGGCTAAATCAACCAGACAGTAAATCAGCAAAAACTCATCTAATAAAAAAGCCAATAGTTGCTTTATTGGTGTAAAAAAAAAAAAAAAAAACCCACAGCGCTGCACTCTGAGCTCCATCCCTGTTATCTTCAGCGGCTCTATCTGGCCGCTATCGCCTCGTATAGTGCAGGGTTTAACAAAATGAGGAGCATTAAGTTAGCCGCTTGGCTCAAACTGACCTCGCTCCGATCTTCTCTCCCATAATACCACCGCTGCAACCTGCCTTCACAACTCTGCTTACCCTGCAGCCACATCTGCTCCACTTTCCACCTCGACCATTAAATTGTCATGCAGAGGCTGTGACTTTCAATGTGTGTTAAAAAAAAAAAAAAAAAAGTGCGTTATGTGTCTGTACGTTCATGTCTTCCGGCCTCGGAAACCTGTGTTCAGAGTCATATTAATAGAAGAAGGATATTTGACGATATCATCAGAGTTGTGCAGATTGCTGAATAGAAGTTGAAGGGTTGGTTTGTTTGTTGTGTCTGCACATATGTTAACCTTTAAACCAGGGTGTCAAACTCATGTTAGTTCAGGGGCCACATACAACCCAATATGACCTGCAGTGGGCCAGATGATTAAAATAATAACACAATAATACAAAAATATGTCAATTCCAAAATTTCTATGTCTAATTTCTATGTTTTAGAGTGAAAAAGTAAAATTATATTATCAAAATTTTTTATCCTTTAAAAAAATGTGGAAAAATATGAACAACCATGATCAAAATGAAATTTTGTTGAGAAAAAAAGTCAAATTTTAACAATTTATGCCATTATTTAGCCTCAGCTTCTCATTTTCACATGTTCATTACGACTTACAGATCACAGTGGATCTAGAAATACACAAAACGTTTAATAGCAGACAGAATATTGGTACAATTATTCTTAATTCTTTTAAGACATTTCAGGTTGTTCATATTTGTTCAGGTTTTTCACATTTTTTGTAAAAGGCTAGTCTGTAAATGTTAACATTTTTGTGTAATTTTACTTTTTTTTTCACTAAAACAAAGAGAAAAAATTTTGGTTTTCATTATTTAGAGTTTATTATGATAGTATTACTGGTCTGACCCACTTTAGATGGAATTGACCTAAAATTATTTTGATGTCCGTGATAGTTAATATCTTCAGTGTAGTTTTTGTGTTTCAATAATTCATCCCAGGGGCCGGACTGGACCCTTTGGCGGGCCCCTGGGCCGCATGTTTGACACCCCTGCTTAAGCTTTAAACTCAACCTGAAACTACTTAGAACAGAACAAGTACAAGAACAACATGAATATTTGACTTATATGGAAGGGAATGTCCTCTAGTTTCTGTGTTTAACCCTATAACACCAAACGTATCATATTTGATACATGACTTTGAAGCCCTCTATATCAGGGGTCCCAAACATGCAGCCCGGGGGCCAAATCCGGCCTGCCAAAGGGTCCAATCTGGCCCGTGGGATGAATTTGTGAAATGCAAAAATTACACTGAAGATATAAACAATCAATGGTGTCAAAATCATTTTAATTCAGGTTCCACATACAGTCCAATTATTTCAAGTGGGTCAGACCAGTAAAATATTATCATAATAACCTATAAATAATGACAACCCTACATTTTCACATTGGTTTTTTTTGGTGTAAAAAGGTAAAAATTACATGAAAATGTTTACATTACCAAACTTTCACCCGTGGGGTGAAATTGCAAAGTGCAAGTTAGGGCATCAAACTCAAAACTAATATCATACTAACCTATAAATAATGACAACTCCAAATTGTTTTAGTGCAAAGAATAGCGTTCAATTATGAAAGTGTTTACATTTACAAACTATCCAAACAAAAAGGATGCAAATAACCTGAAAAAAATGGAATTTGTTAAGCAATATAAGTGCAATTTTAACAATTTTCTGCCTGTTACTAAATGTTTGTGCATATGTATAAATGATAAGTCGAGGCATAATATTGATAAAATTGTACTTATATTTCTTAACAAATTCTGTTTTTTTTCAGATTATTCACATCCTTTTTGTTTGGATAGTTTATAAATGTAAATTGGCATAATTGAACATTATTTTTTGCACTAAAACAGTTTGGAGTTGTCATTATTTATTGGTTATCATGCTATTAATTTACTGGTCCCGCCCACTGGAGATCAAATTGGGCTGAATGTGGTCCCTGAAAGAAAATGAGTTTGACACCCCTGCTCTACATGATCAGTGGGATATTCTTTTTCTTGAAAAACCTGATGTATACAATTAGATACATGCAATACACAGATAATCCACCAGGGGGAGGAATCAGTTCACCAGAGGACTTTCCAGTGACACTACAAGATTGTCATTAATAAGGAAGGAGGAAGAACTTTGACAATTTTGAAAAGGAATTACCAATTTGTTAGACATGTTTGTGTTATATTATGATTTTTTTTTTTGTTCAAAAATAATTATTTTATTTATTAGCATTGAGACCCGATGTATCAAATATGATAGAAAACTGAAAATCATACATGGAAATTGATAGTTGAAAAAATAAAATATTTGAAGGACCAATAAAGGCTCCAGTTTCAAAGAACTGGAATTTTCTGTCAGTGATTTAATGGTTCAGGCTTTACAGGGTTAATATATAGAGGTAGGCTAATATATATATATTTTTTTCAATATCGGCCTTAATTTATTTTTGAAAGATGATATTTGATCAGGCATGTGTGGGCAGCACTTGAAGTTTAATAAATATTAAAACAGTGCTATGTGTATGCGTATTAATAATTTAATTTATTTTGCTGCATAAAAATCCTAATTACTTGAGTGTTTCAATTTTATTTTACAGTCAATGTGCTTTAACAAAAAAAAAAAAAAAAAAAAAAAAAAATCAGCCTTAAATATCGGCCTCAAAAATGGACCGACAGAATTTTTAAAAATCGATATCGGCCTTAGAAAATCCCATATTGGTCGACATCTATTAATAATACAAACTACACTTACATTGATAGTTATATAGATACTGTTGAATATTATCTAGTTTCTGTGTTTAACCCTTACAGACCTAGAACTATGCTTGTGGTATCTTCGTAATCACCCCCCCTCACATCTATAATTTTCTAAGTGATTTATACTGTTGATATAATGTTATTCTCTGCATTTTCCATTTTTCAGTTAAAATCCTGTATTGTCCTGTATTACAGTTAATGATCATGTAAATGTTCATAAAAGCTAAACGTGAATCCAAAGGTTATTATCATATCATTAACTGAACATAAAAGCGAGTGTCTGCATCCACTGTCATTTGTCAAACTACATGGGTTTTACTGGTGAATCAATGTAGCTGAAAATGACCATGTTTCCACATTCACACTGTGGACTCTGAATGTCCAAAGCAGACTCATCTGATACTGGCGGAAAAGCAGAGGAACTGCATTTAGCCTGAAATATTTACAGGTATTGGCAGAACTACTGGAGTTAAAGTTAACGTATTAAACATTTTAGATCAGTAGATGCTCTTGGTCGATGGTAGTTTAGGGTTTATGCGGCTGAAACACAAACCTAAACTACAGTTTCTAAACATAAATCAGTAAGTGCTTATATAAGTGGGTTGGGCTATACATACATACATACATACATACATACACATACATATATACATACATATAAACATAAAAATAAACATACATACATTCATACATACATATATGCATATAAATACATACATACATACATACATACATACATACATATAAACAGATATACATACATACATGCATGCATGCATGCATACATACACATACATATAAACATATATATACATTCATATAAACATAAAAATAAACATACATACATTCGTACACACATACATATATACATACATATAAACATACATACATACATACATATAAACATATTCCATACATACATACATACATACATACATACATACATACATACATACATACATACATATACATACATGCATGCATGCATACATACATACAAGCATACATGAATACATACATACATACATACATACATACATACATACACACACATACATATAAACATATATATATATACACATTCATATAAACATAAAAATAAACATACATACATTCGTACATACATACATATATGCATATATAATACATACATACATACATACATATATACTTACATACCTAAATATATACATACATACAAACAGACAGATATACATATAAACTTACATACATACATACATACATACATACATACATACATACAACATACATACATACGAGGGCCGTTCAATAAGTTCATGGCCTCACCCAGAACAGAACAACACAGACTGATAATTTATATTTTATTTTTCAACATAATCTCCATTTACAGCAATGCACTTGGTCCATCGATGTTCAAGCATCACTATCCCATCACGAAAGAATGTAACATCCTGTATTATAACAACCAGTATTTCTGGGTGAGGCCATGAACTTATTGAACAGCCCTCGTACATACATTGGCTTCATCTGGTCAGAAACTTCCTCAAGTTTCTTTAACATATAACTGAAACACAACCTAAACATAAATAATAAGTATAGCCCTAACACTAATCCTTATCTCTATCTGTTAAACTTACAATTTAATTTTCCATGTATATTATCTTGTTGTGGAAATTCTTCTCATAAATATTTAAGTGGCTGTCGGGGTGGTAATCATGAGCGTTGTGATTTATTCCTGTGTTAATTATTAGCAGTAGATAATGACTTTGCTTTGGCGAACTACAACAGATCACTTCCACAGGATGTATGGTGTGCTGTTTTTATTTTGCCGGGGGGGTGGGGGGTAGAGTGGGAGGAAGTAAAATGAGAGTCTGTGTGGGAATAAAGAGGTCACTGTATGCCAAAGCAATTACCTTTCTAGTCCTCTTGCCCTGCCAATACTGTGCGTCGAGGAGAGAGAAAGAGAGGTCAGCGAGGAAATAAATATATGTGCGGTCAAGCTCTCAGTTTTCTAAACATCTGCTTTCCTCGAGTTTAAATGGCAGCTCTGAGTCAGTATCATCTCAGGATCTTGCATATATTTGTCAGACTTGGCTCCGGTTCGGCTGGACGACTTCAGACCAGCGTTGACTAGGGTTAGGATTAGAGAAATAACAGAAGACATTTAAAGACAACATGCATATATTTGATGTCATTTAACCCTTTCATGCATCGTGGTCACTACAGTGGACAGCTTTTCTCTTGCATATTCATGGGTTTTGTTTTTTTAGTTCCATATCAGCCAATATAGCGGACACATATGCCATTTTAAACACTGCAAATTCATACCATTACACTAACTTTGCTTTTCTAGATAAACCTGATCTTCACGAACATGTTTTAGTGTAAATCAATTGCTGATATTAGACTGTAATTAGCAGTTTGTTTGTTTTTTTGCATATTCTCCATGAAGTGAGTAACAACTACTAATAGAGTACGCTAAAATGTGAGAAAATGGCATTAAAAATGTGTTTATTTCATAGTTTTCATACAGAACATCAATTTCTAATGATGGGCTATAAATAATAAATGTTTCTTTGCTTCAAAAATTAAACGCATGGTGTCCAGCTGAGAGGACATTTTTGTAACTCGATGAAAAATAGGTTCATAAAAAAATTTCAATTGCATTGTTTTTTCATGCCAAAAGAGAATAAAATTACCCAAGAAAAAATATTGACTAAGGTTCTCATAATTCATGGGTTAAAGGGGATATGTGGCTGAAACACAACCTAAACTAGATTTTTTTTTTAACATAATATGTATAACTCGACCCTAAACTCTTAACTAGGGTTCAGGATTAGAAGACATTTAAGGACTACATGCATATATTGAGTTATAGTGATAATATTATATTGAATAGATGTAGTGTCTGTGTTTAACTCTATTTTTGTGGTGACTTCCCAATCATTTTCCCTCTACATCTATCTTTTTCTACGTGATTTATCACCGTTTATTATAATATTATTCTCTGCATTTTGCATTATTCAGTGGAAATCATATATTTTCCTGTATTAAATTGACTGATTGTGTAGCTGTTCATAAAAGCTCAGAATGAATTAAATGGTTATTATATCAAAACAGAAAAAACTGCATAAAATCTAACATTTAAATCATTAACTGAACATAAAAATAAGTGTCTACAGTACAACCACTGTCATTTGTCAAATTACATGAGTGATGTCCAAAGTAGACTCATCTGATACCACCGGAAAAGCAGAGGAACTTCATTGTACCTGAAATATTTAAAGGTACTGGCAGAACTATTGATTATTAAAGTTAAGTTATTAAACATTTTAGATCAGTAGATGCTCTTGGTCAATGGTAGTTTAGGTTTTATGCGACTGAAACACAAACCTAAACTACAATTTCTAAACAAATGCATAAGTGTAGATATCCTCCAGAGACCCAGGAAAGTGAAAGTTTTAGCTTTTTACATAAAAGTGTTTGTCTTGATTGGAAACTGAATAATGCAACAGTTTTTTCAGATACATTTTAGAAATGATTTTTTAATGGAATGTCCTTTTCAATAGACAACATTTTTTAAGTGAAATTGTCAAACTTTTGTTTCCTACAGAGGACAAAAATTCATTACTGGATATCAGGAGAGTAAATAAATGGTTTGGGCTATACAAACATACATATGTACAGACATAAAAACAATATGAACATACAGACGTATAAACATGCAAACATACATACATATAAACAATATAAGCATACATACATACATACATACATACATACATACAGTAAATACATACATACGTACATACATAAAACAGTATAAACATACAAACATACATACATATAAACAATATAAGCATACATACATACATACATACAGTAAATACATACATACATACATACATACAGTAAATACATACATACATACATACGTACATACATATAAACAGTATAAACATACAAACATACAGACATATAAACAATATAAACATACATACATACATACATACAACATACATATAAACAATATAAACAATATAAACATGCAAACATACATACATACATACATACATACATACATACATACATACATACAGTAAATACATACATACATACATACATACATACATACATACATACATATAAACATATAACAATATAAACATACATACATACATACATACATACATACATACATACATATATAAACAATATAAACAATATATACATGCATACATACATACATACATACATACATACATACATACATACACATACATACAGACAGACAAACAGATATAAATACATACATACATACATACATACATACATACATACACACAAACATACATACATATACATACATACATACATACATACATACATACATACATACATACATACACACACAAATACATTCATGTATAAACATACACACATACATACATACATACATACATACATACATAAGGGCTACACGATATTGGAAAAAAGTGACATTGCCATTTTTTTTTTAAACTCTGCAATATATATTGCAATATGAAAAAACTATTCAGGAGGATATAACAACTGTGTGGTGCTGACGTAAATGGTCAAACCAATTAGTCATGCTTCCTCTCGTTGAGGCAACAGGTGTAAGGCACTGTTGACACAGAACACGTGTTTCAGTGTCATACTTATTGTAGCTGTAGTAATTCCATGTACTGACGTTGCTTTACTTTTTGGCACCAAGTCTTCATTTTCGGTGATTTTCTCATCCGTTGCTCATTTTTCAATGTTGTTACCAGTGACTAACTCCATGTGCAGGGGTGTGGTCTGCTTCGGCAAACTGATTAAGAACGATTGTGATTGGTGGATTGGTGTGTGCAGTGTGTGTCTGGTACCCAGGTGGAAATTAGATGAGAACACGTCGAGTTCATTTACCTCCTACATTGCAGAATCTGTGATGTGACTGTCGTGCACATGTACAGGGTGGGGAAGCAAAATTTACAATGAACGTTTAGTTGTTTTTTCTCAGCAGGCACTACGTCAGTTGTTTTGAAACCAAACATACATTGATGTCATAATCATACCTAACACTATTATCCATACCTTTTCAGAAACTTTTGCCCATATGAGTAATCAGGAAAGCAAACGTCAAAGAGTGTGTGATTTGCTGAATGCACTCGTCACACCAAAGGAGATTTCAAAAATAGTTGGAGTGTCCATAAAGACTGTTTATAATGTAAAGAAAGAATGACTATGAGCAAAACTGTTACGAGAAAGTCTGGAAGTGGAGGAAGCAACAAAAAATGTACCGAAGCTTTTATTAAAGCTCTCAAATCCAAAATCCTAAAGGATCCAACCAAATCCATGAGAAAAATGGCAATTGAACTTGAGGTAGACAACAAGAGCGTTAGAAATGCAGTAAAATATGATTTGAAGTTAAAATCTTACACAAGAACACCAAAACACTTGTTGACAACAGCAACAAATCCAACTTTAGCAATTTTTGGGAATCATGTTTATGTCCGCCTTCTAGCCCAGATCTAAACCCTCTGGATTCTGCTATTTGGGGCGTTTTAGAACATGTTACCAATAGAACATCACACAGCAATGTCGACTTTCTTAAAGATACTATTAAAGAAGAATGGGAGAAGTTGTCACCCGAATATTTGAGGAACACTTGCGCAAGTTTCAGGAAGCGTGTGAAGGCAGTTATTGAGAAAGAAGGAGGACACATAGAATAAAAACATTTTCTATTATGTCAATTTTCTTGTGGCAAATAAATTCTCATGACTTTCAATAACTAATTGGTCATACACTGTCTTTCAATCCCTGCCTCAAATATTGTAAATTTTGCTTCCCCACCCTGTACATTGCGATGACAATACTCAAATATATTGTGCAGCTCTAACACACACACACACACCACACACACACACACACACACATCCAAACATATAAACACATTTAGGTTTTATGTGGCTGAAACAACTTAAACTACAGTTTGGCTCCAGTTCGTCTGGTTGACTTCTCCGACTGTTTTCACTTCCCCCTTGAACAAATATTTGTTGAAGGATCTGTTGGAAGTCCTACGTGTCAAATTAGACAGATAATGCCAGTGGTGCTGTGAAGTTTATGTAATTGCTCAACTGCTCTCCTCAGGACTGGCAGGATGTGTTGTGACATGAAGAACATTATCTGTCAGAAGCTGATGCTTTTCTCCGCTTTGACAAGTCTTCATGTTCTGGCATCTTGGGGGAATCTGTCACAGAATGACGGTGGTGGGGAGACAGATCCCCTTGCATGTGCACAGGCCGGAGAACAGACCGCTCAGAGTAGAGGTCAGGAGCACTCGGGACATCATGCTGCTGACAGCTCAGATTTATTTTTAATATCGGTGATGAGAGCTCGCCACACAGATCATGTGGCTTGTTAGTGTTGAGTGGCGAGCCCCACCGCCCTTTACTCCGTGATCTTATACAAAGAAAACGTGTCAAAATAATGACCTTGGCAAGGTAAAGCCGAGATAATTGGTAGGCAGCTGAGCGGCGTTTGATTGTTATTCCCTGCAGCCACTGTTGTTTCATTTGGTGTGAAATCTCTTCGCTTATGTGCGCTGGAAAGCAGGGACATTTCGCCTCCATCTTACCCTTATTAACATTTTGACCCTGCCCAATTTTTCTTTGCCACGGCTACGGACGAACGTGTGCATGCGTGCGTTTCTGAAGGACGTTATGTTGATTGTATTTACCATATTTACTTTCCAATCATCGTTGACCATTATTATTTTTTTTTTTATGATTGGTGAAAAATGTCATTATCATTGCATCAGCAGGCACATTACTCGCTGTCTAAAGTGACTGCGGTCACAGAGGCAATTTTGCTGAC
Organism: Sphaeramia orbicularis; assembly: GCF_902148855.1. Classification (NCBI taxonomy): domain Eukaryota; kingdom Metazoa; phylum Chordata; class Actinopteri; order Kurtiformes; family Apogonidae; genus Sphaeramia; species Sphaeramia orbicularis. Next base: position 16,027,872 of record NC_043976.1, on the reverse strand, counting down.
AATACTTTCCCTCCCCTCTCCTCTCCTCTCCTCTCCTCTCTGTCTTTGTCTCTCTCTATTTCCTCTCTCTCTTTTTCTGATAGGTGCCAATTATGTTGCCTCTGTGTTGAAGCGTCCCCGTTTGCCACTGACCCTGTTAGCCTGCTTTAATGTCAACTCCTTGGCTCAGAAGTGAAGGGAATTACCCCGTGTTTAGTCTCCAATCAGAAAAAAAAGATGAGCAACACAACAGAACGCAGATCTTGACTCTTTCTCCGCTCATGAGCTCCATCCAGGGTCTGGCTGCTCTTGCTTCCTGGTGAAACACAGGGTCAGGACTGTGTGGATAAAACCCTGAGGGTTTTGACATTTCAGCTTTTTTTTTTTCCCTACATTTTGCTCCTCTTCTGGCCTCAGTACATTTTGGAGCGGACCCAGATGATGGGGTGGTGCTGCTCGGGCATATGCACAGCCCTAGCTCTCCTGGCACTCCTGTTGCCCTTGCGGGAGAGGGCCTGCTTGGGACTGAATCCCAGCTCTGGGGATCTGGAGAAGTCCCCGCTCTCTGATCCAGGCCCATGGGAGGCCCTACACAGGCACAAACGCAGCTGGGTATGGAACCAGTTCTTCGTATTGGAGGAGTACACGGGAAATGAGCCACTCTATGTTGCAAGGTAAGTGATCTGTGACTGTTAATGGTCAGAGTCATCACGACATCATGTGTCATAAACAGCAGGCGACAGCTCATCTGGGCTAACGTTCTATCATAACATGAACTGACATTACAAAGGGAAAAAAACTTGCTTATGTGATTCACACATCTCCTCTTACCCTATTTTTCCACATCTAGCGCACCTGTACAACAGTACACATATCAATAACCTCTTACAATAATGACCTGAAATCTGGGACACAGTAGAGTTTTACAGAGTTGTACATATTTCCAATGCCCTATAGAACCTTAAACAAATGAAAGGCAAAATGCAGACTGTGTAGGAAGGTATTCTGCAATTTCTTGTAGCCTGGGCAGAAGTAGGTACTTATACAAATGTGCAATTTGAGTTTACAGGCTGGTGTAGGTATGACAAGGTAATTTGCATCGTAATCAGCCCCTCGAAAAGGTATATCGCTCAAATATGTCTTTGTAGTAGGTGTTCTGCCAAGGTGGAGGCAGATAAATCAAAGTAATACATGTTTTGGCAGGTAAATAAGTATGAAACCGTCTACATGACATTTAGAGCTAAGCACAAATGGCATAGTTAACATGAGGTTACATTGACAAAGTGACTAATCTTGCATTTATAATACAGGGGTGCACTCTTAGGCTATTATGAATCACATTTTCTTGGGGAAAAATGCACACACGCAATGGTGAAAGAAGCACTCAGATACGTCATTGTGAAAATGACATCCCCTGCATTGAAAGTATACTGTAAAATACACACATATACACATGCAAATGAGCATTTACAGCTATCAGTCTGCACATACTGGTATCGTCAGTCTAACATCACAGAATGTTTTAAGTTACATATTCTAAATATTAGAAAAGTAACAGTGCGCATAATGTTAGAGCTTGATGACTTTTTGATCATTAAATACAATCTCAACCAATATAGAAACGATATACAGTATGTCACAGTAAATATTGGAAATGAGTCAGGGAGGATGGGACTTGTTTTCACTCCTATAAGTGACAATAAATCCCATGACTCATGTCACATTTAACATGTGAGGTAATGTCTCACAGTTTTATTCACATGCTTTTAGTGCCGTATGTTCATGTCATTTTATTCTGTTAAAATAAATAATAATTTAAAACACAGTCAGTGAAGGAGACATGAAGACATTAGTCACTTTTCCAGTGACCCTCAAATTGCGCAAATATAACTTGCGCATAAAAATTTACCTAATAATAAAATGACAATTTCACCAAAACTCTAATTTTACAATGAAAAGTTTTTGCGCTGACAAGAGGTGGTTTTTGAGGTGTAGCGAAATTGGTATATCGTGCAAAACTGCAACGGAAAGACCTTTTTCTGCAACTAGAGTCATGTGAACCAAAAAAAAACAGATGTCGACGGACGTTACAACAAGCAAAGAAGAAGAGTTTAAAAGAAACATGGACACACCAGGACACCAAATAATTTTTTAATTTAGTACAGGATAGAGGGGTAATATATAATAATAATAATAATATAATAATATAATAATAATAATAATAATAATAATATAATAATGAATATATCTGTAAATCATGTTTTTGGAATGACTTCTCGTGCCATCTCGCGATAATAATAAACAAATAATCGCAATTGTGATTCAGTGGAAAAAACAACACAACGCACTTCTGTTTTTTCGACATTTAGTAAATATGGGTAAAGTTTTGCACAGGAGTCCAATGGAAAAGCCACTTAACAGCTAACTCTGGTCTGCAATTTAATTATTTTTTAAAAATGATCTGCCTCTGAGATTAAATGTGCTAAATGTTACGTATTTTAATAAGATTCATTGGAAAACAAATGACAGAAGTGCTGGTTTGCTGATGTTTTCAAGGTATATGATAAAGCAGGGGTGTCAAACATGCGGCCCGGGGCCAAATGCAACCCGCCAAAGGTTCTAATCCGGCCCCTGGGATGAATTTGCAAAGTGTAAAAATTCCACAGTTAAGGCTGTGGAACTCATTTTAGTTCAGGACCAATATGATCTACAGTAAAATAATAACAGCAGAATAACTTACACAAAAGAATGACTCCAGATTTTCTTCTGGGTTTGATGTGAAACAACAATATGACACTATGCCTATAAATAATGACAACTTCAAATTTTTGTCTTTGTTTTAGTGCAAAAATAACATTAAATTATGAAAATATTGACATTTCCAAACTATCCTGTAACAATAAAATGTGAATAACCTGAACAAATATGAACAACCTGAAATATCTAAAGAAAATTAAGCACAGTTTGAACTATTTTCTGCCTGTTTTTCAGTGTTTAGTGTTTTTGTAGATCCGATCCATAATGCACATGTAGAAATGATAAGTTGAGGCAGAATATTGTTAAAACTGAACTTTTTTTTTTTTTAAGAAATTCCGTTTTTTCAGGTTTTTCACATTTTTTTGTTTGGATAGTTTATAAAGTAAGTATTTTCATAATTTAATGTTTTTTTTGCATGAAAACAAAGACAAAATTTGGAGTTGTCATTATTTATAGGTTATTATGTTATTATTTTGCTGGTCATGAAAGAACATGAGTTTGAGAGCCCTGATTTATATTAATTTACTGGTCTGGTCCACTTTAGATCATATTAGGCTGAATGTGACCCCTGAACTAAGATGAGTTTGACACCCCTGTGATAAAGTATTAACACATACAGTATATGTTGGTTTATGTACATTTATGTAATAGATTTATAAATGTTCTACTAGATAGAACCTTTAAAGTGAATGTATTCTAATGTGCAGACAGTGTTTTGAAGTAGATCTTGTAGCTCTGAGACAATATCCCTTTTGAGTCAAACCCGTTTCTCGTTAATTCTTGAATTTCACATTTTGACCCAAGATTGTATCTTGGAAACTTCAGCCAACCAGCATTTTTGACTTGATTTTTCTTTATCAGTGACTCCCACGTGGTGAAATGTCACTACTTTTATTCTGGAAGCGTTTACTTGGAGACCAGTGTAACCAATGGAAACAGGCTGTAAAACTGAATAAAATAAGATTTCATTGATTTTAAACAATGGTGGATTCTCTATATAATGTACACATAAGGTCAAAAAAATATACAGCACTGATTTAGTCATTTTTAGACATTTTTATGTGCTATGGATACACATTACAGCTTTAAAAAGTATCATTCAGTCAAATCTCATTGGTGTTATTAAAAGTATACGATATTACTCTCTCAAAATACAACATCATTTGGCTAAAAGCGCTCAAATTCTTTCAGTGTGACTCAAGGTCGCACTGTTATCACGTCTGACCAGATGTGTTCAGTCCAACTTTTTTTCACTCAGATTTGGTTAAACCTCATTCATTTTCTGATGGGTTGAACTGAGGCCTTTTTATCGCTCTGTTCTGAGTCATAAAAAGCTGCACAGCGGTTTTGCCTTGTAAACCCACTGCCTTGATCAGTTAATTTATTAGTTTGAATCTGAAATAAGATATTAAAACACCACAGTGACACACCAACACAAGCTTTAGAACTGCTCTTTTCGTCATTGAACTTTGGTCGATTTAACCCATAAAGACCCAAACATCCAAAAATATCTATTGATATAAACTGTTTAATACCTATTGATCCACTAATCCTATCATACAGGTAAATAATTGGTGTAAAATACAGTTTGTCATCTTTTCATGGTCATCAGATATGACCCATTTGGACATTCAGGGGCTTTGTAGTTACCATGGAAACACCATCATCTTCTACAGCATTGATCACCAGCAAAACAAAGGTACAGTGGATGGACACATTTAATGATTTCTTTTTTTCAGAAAAAAAGAACCTTTTTCTTCAGTTTTCTCTGTTTTGGATATAATAACTTTCAACTTTAATCTGAACTTTAATGAACATCTACATAATCAGTACATTAAATAGAGGAAAATACCAGATTTTCACTTCAAAATGCAAAATACAGAGGATAATATTACAGTAAATGGTGATAAATTGAAATATTACAAATAGAGAAAAAATCCTTTTGAGAATTGCCACAAAAGCAGCACTGGGTCTTTATGAGTTAAGAACGCTTCAGGCATTAGTTTCCTGTGGGGCAAAAAACAAAACAAACTGTAAGACGAAAACTGCAGCAGCGAAAATATCCAAAGTTTTGCAAACATGTAAATGGATTTTGAGGCAGGCAATTATCAGGTAGTAAAATCAGCACAAAAACTCAAATTAACCCTTTCAGAGCCACATATTGTTCTGCGTAAGTATCTTGGGATTTACCTGAGTGAGTGGATTACACTCAGAATAGGATTAAATTCACACTTCATATACATACAGGACAGACTGTAAAGCTTAGTATTTTACTCTGACTGATGAAAAAGTGTCAAATAATGGACAAATATATATCGGCTAAAATTTCCTTAGGGGGTCAAATGAGTGGCCATTTTTGTCAAAAAAAAAAAAAAGTTGTAAGAACTGCATAGAACTGTGTTGAAATAATGCTAATACATTTGTGCACAGAGTACTGATATTATTTGACAGTGGAAGCTATATTTTCAGAAATATTGGATTTTGAATAGCACGTGTATGTGAAAACTTCTGCTGGTGGACGGGCGTGACATTACCCATGATGCTCTGGTCAGTACCAGTACTTTATTAGTAATAAACTTATAGACTTACTATTGTTAATTCTCCTCTTCTTCATAAATGTTTATTGTGGATCTAAAACAATAACAGCTGACACAAAAACACAAAATGTGTCAGTGGACGGATGTGACATGGTTGTTACAGATCCCATCATACTGATGCTCGGCAGCCATGTCACCGTTTCCACAAATGATCCCTGTGCAAAAACTAGGATCAGAATTATTTATTGTATAGTTTATCATCATACTAAAGAGTAAATAACAATATAGAATTGTTATTTCTTTATAAAAATGCTTATTATTAGAAAACTGTGTGACATTCTTAATGTATTTATTCACGTAACATAAGCAGGATGGATCAGCACCATACTCCATATTGTAACCTGTAAAAATAAAACGTGATATGTAGGATAGAATCTGGTAAGAAAAACTGGGGAATCTAAAAGAATAGAATATTTGTTTTTCAGGTAAATTCAGTTCAAATATAACTTGGCCATTTGTGACATGAAAATATAGCATTAATTGTGATGAAATTGGACATTTTGACCTGAAAACATAGTTCATATGACCATCAACATGTTGCAACAGAACTGAAATCCTGTAAATTTGCATAACTGACATTTACCAACACAAAGTTCCTTTAGGGATTCACTTAATTGATTTCTTATGCACAAACACATAAATAAGACCTCTAAGCACATTTTAGCTGATATAAATATAGGTGCACTCATTGAACCGTTTCAGTTCGGGACCTTCGATACAATTCGGAGGTGTACCGAACAAACACATGGTGCCTATGTGAAGAACGCAAACACTGGGGAAGGTGGGTGGACGCAAGCAGAACCCATGTGCAGGGTTTCCTCTATATACTGTACATTCAGCAGCAGCAAAAAAAACCCCCAAAACATTATAAAAGAGAGTATAACAGAGGCACAGAAGCCGGGTTGAACATTCGAAGCATGTTGTTTCACTGCTGGTTTTCGGTATGTTGCAGCTTTGTAGCACTAAAGAGTCCCAGGGTTCCTTTGTAGCAAAAAGGTTTTTATTTTTTAACTCGAGTTGTCAAAATCAAGTGAACCTGCTCCTCTTTTCCTTCACCGTGCCTCTGCTGCGGTTACTGTGAGGTCATGTTCACAGCGCATTCAAAAACACTCAGGAAATTACAGTGTTTGCCTTAAAAGAACATTGAATATTCAAAAATATAAAAACATAACATGTGGGGTGCCTGTTAATGCACAAATGACTGGACAATAGTTTGTAGAAATGTCCTATGTCGCACATGTAGTTACAAAGCGCCCCCCCCCCCCCCCCCCCAATGGTCTCCTTCACTGTACTGAAATCGTATCGAAAATGTATCAAACCAAAATGTTTCTGTACCGTTACACCCCTAATAATATAACATAATTAGGTGAAATTAAAGCTGCACAAGTCAAAATTTTTGCAGCTTTTCCTGTTTTTCCAAAATAAATATAAATATAAATGAACCTGATGCTGTTTAATGCACTTTTCCCAGCCTCTGTGTGGAGGAGAGCAGTAGAGTCACATCTGACTGAATCTGATCACCAACAATTACAGCTATCAATCACTTTTTAATTCTTTATCCTGTCTGAAAAAGCGTGTGTTTAGCCAAACTTTGCATCACAGAATAACTTTTTTTTACAACCTACAAACCACAGTAGTTGACAGAATTCCCCATTTACTCTCAGATTACTTTAACGACAATATGGCAATTACGGAAATTTTTCATAAAGTGCAAAAAGAACTTTCAATTTTACACAAAGATAGAAAAAGACATTTTATGAGGCACCGATACTGAGAATCCACGGTGATGGAGAGTTTTCAGCACCACTATGTAAATGGACAGCTCCTGTTCTAGTATGAGCGGTGCAGGCCAGATGGGTCTTGGATTGGTCTCTAGATCCCTGTTATCTTGGAGAATTTTCTGGTCTTATTATTAAATTAGTTTTCATCTTTCCGCTCATCTGCAGGATAATCATTCTCATCTGCATGTATTTGCTGGGTCTGCTCTCACAAGCCCATTTCCTTGCTGCTTCTGAACTGGATTAGTGTCTCCAGCTGGAATTAGGATACATTTGACTGCCCTATTGTTCTCCTCTCTATTTTTGCCAGAGGGATGCTGGGGGAAAGCGACGATATCAGAATGAGGTTATTTTGTGACACGGCTAGAGTTCAACCAAAGGTTATGTCTTGTCCGAGTGTCCGCAGTGTTTCTGAAAACTGTAATGTTGACAGTACATGTGACTGCTGAGGATGATATCATTTCTTGAGTGTGTGGAGTCTGATTCAGATGTTTGCCCTTATTCTGAGCCCATTTGTAAGTTATAGAAAGGAGGCCAGTATACTAGGTATGAATTTCGAGTGCTTCTTTGCTTTTACAAATGCCTTGGTCTGATTGCTTTTCTTGTTAGTAAATCCCGAAGGACGAGAGCAAGATGATTTATTCATAGATGTGTAGAGATCCGCTTATCAAAATGGAATATACACAAACTCATTTGCAAGCCTTTTTTAACAGGTAGCCCTTTTATTTTTCCATATACATTCATTGATCTTTTTATGTTGTTTGGTATTCATCACTTTATAGTGCCTTCTTAGAATGGTATCAGCAGTGTAGTATTACAGCGGCAGACATGAAAAAAAGTCACTCTTACTACATCTTTACACCTGACCTCGTGTTCAAGCTCAATCTAACCCTTTCAGAGATATGAAACTCAGATTCATTTACTCCCTGCAGGCAGAGCACGCTGCCTAGCAGCTTGAGAAGCTGTCACATTATTTGCTGCCTTAGATCATAGTTGTCACATAGTGTGTGTTGTTTGGTATCACAAGGGCACGTTGCTGCTGTAAAAACGGGGCGGGACACCCCGACCTCGTGACTCACTGTGAACGACACAGAAGGTCCTGCCATGTCGAGAAAATGACCTCAGTAGATTTGAATTCTTCACTTTATTTGTGCACAAACAGACACAACCAAACCCATTTTATCATATTCGACTCTCAAATTTCTAGTGGGTTATCAACAAAAAAAGCACTAGAGTGACATGAGCAGTGACTGCTTTTGTCAGATTATCCGGGTATCTGATATGACAACAAAAGAAACGTGTGTCCAAACAATGGCGCAGTCATGGCACAATTTGGTCATCTGTTTGGCTGGAAGCGAGGGAGAATATATAGTTGGTAGGAAATGGGAAGTCATCACTTGGCCTGGCTGCTCCCTTTGCATCTGCAGTATGCTCGGCTTTAATGCATTCTGTCAGATTCCGAATTTCACAACCAAATGTCTCATTATGCCTTGGCACTGTGCCTCGGGTAAGTGTACTGGCCTGGAATCAGCTGCAGTCACATCAAGCCGTTGGAAACATACATTAAAAAAAACAAAAAAAAAACCTCAAACTACACAGCCTCGGCTGCAAATTGGTGACGCACATATTTAAACAAGCAAAACGCTGAAGCAACTCATCCACTTAACAAACACTTACTGGTAAACATAATGTGATTAACATTTTCTGCAGGGTATTCATGTGACTAAATATTTGCAAGTGTTGAAAGGCGCTAATATGTAACTTGTGCTGAATAAGGGAGGGAAGCAGCCGTGCAAATTTGTATCACTTACAGGAAAAACTCAACTGTCATGTTTAGATGGTTGTTAGTTTCTGCACCACATCTTTTTGCCTTATTTTTTTTTTCTTTTTTCCTTAACTCAGTCACTTTTGTACTGCCACACACAAAGGGACAGCCTGTTTTTTTTCTTTATTTTTTTTTTCTTAGGTCTGTTTATGTATAAGTGACTCCAGAAATTCAGCGCCTCTGAGGCATCACGGGAGGTACAAGCGTACCGACACAGCCCTTATGCTGAATCTCACTTATTTATAGAGATGTCTTCAAAATTGGCAGTCTGACTAACCATCCGAGTAATGGATGGGCTTAGTTCACCTTATAATTCAGGCGGCATTCAGGCGGCATTAGCTGGGGCGCTGCTGCTACACTCTCAAAAAAAAGAAAAAAAAAAAAAAATCTTCCAATACAAATAAGAACTTCAACAAGAAGACGCATGAAAATGGAAAACATCTCTTGATGGAAGAAAACTCTCATGGCCTTCTGTCAAATATTCAAGTGCCACTGAAAAAAAACAAAACAAAATCACAAAATAGTAAACAGTATTTTGCTGTTGAGTGTTTTGGCTCTGCCTCAGGGTGTCACAATAATGGGTTTTTAGTTGAGGATTAATTGTCAGACAAATAATCAATTATTAACTCTCTGTGTAGCTATTTATAGGCTTATACTACAGTACCGTTAAAAAAATAACAGAAGAAGATAATGAAATAAAACAAATGATTGCAATAAATGATTTAATTGTGTTTGTTTGTTTTATTTTATGACAGTAATACAGTATAAACCTCCAAAAAAGCAAATGGTGTATACATACAGGGTGTTCACAGAGAGGAAAAGATGACCAGACTATTCAGTGGTATTGACAGTACAATACAATACCTAATAATAATATATAATATATAATAATATAATAATATAATAATATATAATAATATAGATTTCTGTTTTGTTTTTGTCTTAAAGTAAAGAAAAACTGTATCAGATAGATTAAACATCAGTAAAGTAAAGGTCCAGTGTGTGTGATTCAAGTTAATTTAGGAGAATGTAACAACACAAATGGAATAAAATATAAATATTTGATTTTTTTCACAAATGTACAGGGTGGGGAAGCAAAATTTACAATGAACATTTAGTTGTTTTTTCTCAGCAGGTACTACGTCAGTTGTTTTGAAACCAAACATATATTGATGTCATAATCATACCTAACACTATTATCCATACCTTTTCAGAAACTTCTGCTCATATGAGTAATCAGGAAAGCAAACGTCAAAGAGTGTGTGATTTGCTGAATGCACTCGTCCACACCAAAGGAGATTTCAAAAATAGTTGGAGTGTCCATAAAGACTGTTTATAATGGAAAGAAGAGAATGACTATGAGCAAAACTATTACGAGAAAGTCTGGAAGATACTATTAAAGAAGAATGGGAGAAGTTGTCACCCGAATATTTGAGGAACACTTGCGCAAGTTTCAGGAAGCGTGTGAAGGCAGTTATTGAGAAAGAAGGAGGACACATAGAATAAAACATTTTCTATTATGTACATTTTCTTGTGGCAAATAAATTCTCATGACTTTCAATAAACTAATTGGTCATACACTGTCTTTCAATCCCTGCTTCAAAATATTGTAAATTTTGCTTCCCCACCCTGTATAATCACCTAAGCATAAGAAGCACGATAAAATACTGATGAGAATGAACCATTTATATTTACGTACAGTTTGTTTCATCGTAGCTCTGTACAGATGACTTCCTTTTCTGTTTTTTTGTGTTTTATAGCAGGTTCCATCCAGTATTAAGATGCATTACAGTCACTTAGGCTCAAGGTTATTATCGTTAACGAAAACTAACGAAATGACAAAAACTAAAGTGAAAACATTTTCATTAACTGAATGAATAAAAACTATAATTAAAAGAAAAATGATAACTAACTGAAACTGTATTGTGTGCTTACAAAACTAACTAAAATATATAAAAATTATGGATGAAATTCCCTTCGTTTTCATCTTTGTCAGTGTTGGATTGATATGAAATCGATTTATTTCACTTGAACAATTTTAGCTGGTGACACCATACGTTACGTCATGGTCCGTCACCTCTCGTCTCTACTCTACCTGGAAACATTGAGACTAAATTTGGGAGAAGCAGCAGAGTCCTGTATGGGATTTCTTTTAATTTGACGGCGAGGAAGAGAAAAGTTATTAAAAAAACAACAACCCTAATACCAATACTAGAACTAAACTAAAACTAAGCATTTAGAAAAAAACAAAAACTATAAAAACTAGCAAACCTGCTCTAAAAACTCATTAAAACTAACGGAATTAGAGGAAAAAAAAGTCAAACTAAATAAAACTAAACTAAATGAAAAATCCAAACTATTATAACCTTGCTTTAGGCTAGGTTCAGACAGCAGGTCTTTTATGCACAATTCAGATTTTTGGTTGAAATCCGATTTTATTTTTTGTTTGTGTGCTCATTCATATTAAACATTAATATGCGACTTCTATCAGTTTTGAGTATGAACGAATGCGACCCCTGAAGTGACTCACACGCGCAAAAGAGGTCCTGACGTAATACGTGACCATGCAGGTACGCAATGTATTACGGAAGTAAATATGGAGGCATGCAGAAATTGTGGACGTTTGTGCATTTCAATGACGTTAAAGCGACCTGGCCATTCAGATACGTATCGGATTTAGGACACCTATGAAAGTGGCCCTGGGTCGATTGAAAAAATCAGATCTGTGCTGTTCAACTGTCTTTAACAGATCAGATACAGGTCCAATATGGGCAAAAAAAAATTCAAATTTGGCCCGCATTTGCCCGTAGACTGAACGTAGCTTTAGTTTTGAGTGTGGATCAGAGTAATACCCCCTAAACTAAAAAGCCCAGTCCAACCAACCCAAACGTGTGTATGTATATGAAATTTAGCTAATAAGGAAATGAGATTAAGAATAAACCATTTACGCACAGGCAAATCAGTAATAAAGAAACCAAATAAAATATCTTCAATTTTGAAGTTAAGGAGGAATATCCAGCTTTCTATTTAAAAGAAAATTGATATCACACCAAATATTTGACAAAAGGCACATTCCCAAAATAAATGAGTTAATGTTTCATCCGAATTATGACAAATGAACAAAAAAGGGTCGACATTGATCTTATACGTAATCAGAGCTGAATTAGCTGGAAACACCTATGTAACAGTTTTAAAGATACCTCCCTCACTTTATTGAAATAAAAAATTCCTTGGTAATAACCGTACCTTTTCCATTCACATCAGAATATAAATTATTTCAAATTCAAACTACAGGGTGTCCCATAAGTCTCCATACATAGGAGACATAATACGTTCCATACATATATGGTTCTAACATGTATTTCTTGATATTTCTTCTTTATAGTTCTTCAGCAGTGGAGGAGACGCATTGAAATGTGTTCCCGACAAAATGGCAGTCATATAGACATATTATAGAAATAAAAAATGGTTTATGTCAAGAAACGTTTATTTTTCCTATGTATGGAGACTTATGGGACACCCTGTACACACTACAGTTTTCCCTTTCGATTAATCCCCTGGAGTCGAACACACTTTCCCAGCCTTCTCTCCCACACCTCCACGCACTCCTGGAAGGATTCTTCCTGGATCCTCCGCAGCTCCGTCATCACAGCCATCTTGATGTCGCCCACATCTTCAAAACGGGTCCTCCTGATGACCCCCTTCAGGACAAAATCGCACTGAGCCGGGTTGGGTGAGTAGGGATATGGCTCCGGCACGGCAATGTGTTCACGGCCAGGAACTGTCGCGTTGTCATGGTGAAGCTGCCATGAGTTGTCCTGCCACAACTCTCGCCTCTTCTCGTGCACTGAATGAAGCAAACGCTGCAGGATCTCTTAGTAGACATGCTGGTTGATCTTCTGGCCCTGTGGACGATGCCCCTCACATCAAAGAATGCGATCAACATGACTTGGACTTTGGACTTCCACTGTTTTGCTTTTTTTGGCTTTGGCGACATCGGACTCTTCCGATGAAGGCTCTGGCCTTTGGTCTTTGGGTCGTACTCGAAGATCCATGGACTCATCACCGGCGATGACTCTCCCTGGCAAGTCTGGTTCAGTTTCAAGATGCTGGAGGATGTCCTGACACACTCACATGCGTCATCCTTCTGGTCATCATTCAGCAGTTATAAAAGCATGTGGGAAAAAGTTCAATAGTGCAGAGAGCTGAGATCACAGTTATATACCCCAGGGCGATGACTTTGAAGGGGAAAACTTGTGTAGTTTGGATGGACACACCTCATATATACATGTATACTCTCTATGTGTCTAGTTGTTTGTTTGTAACTTGTTCTCTTGGTTAATAGAAGAAAATCTCAATAAATACATGTTTTAAAAAACAAAACATAAACATGTACACCCTGAAATGTCTCTTAAATATATAAGTGGAATTTCACCAATATTATGTCACAGTTTATTAGTAACACAACTTACAGATGAGTGCTTCTATGAAACTGGTCCTAAAAACAGGACAAAGGAGCTAAAAATTCAAACCAGATGTAGTCTAATGTAATGAAGCAAGTTTGGAAGCACTTTGGGTCTGTTTTAAAGATAAATATTTACTGAGATAAAAGAGAAACTATTTTCAGATAAAACACTTTTTTTTAATCATTTTTAGACAAGAATCTGGAACACGGTAAAAGATGTGAAAATTACACGCTATTTTTTTCTAACATCTTTTTATCCTCTCACAGGTACATTTTGGGAATCAAAGTATTATGCAAGGCAGAGTGTTTGATAAAAATGACCGCTGTTGCAAAATCACTCGCGATTTATTTGTGTTTAAATGGGCAGGTTCCGCATGTAACATAAGTGGACACGATGGGCTACACACGAAACCTGGAATGAGACTGAGATTCATGAAAAACCTGCATGTCTGGATTAGAAAAACCACTAGGATCGACACATTTAACACAGTGTCTCTATTTATAGCGGTATATAAGACTATTTCAAACCATGTTTTCCACATCAAATGCACTGACACATAGGTAGGTTTTCCTGTCCCATTTTTGGCCCCAATATTTTTTTATCAAAAACTCATTAATTTTGGGATGGCTCAGAGCAGGTGTATAATTTTGTATTTTTTTTTTTTTTTTGCATTTATCTGAGGTCATCATTAGGTACATCCTGGGTGGAAATATGTCTAAATTTCTAAAATGTATTACTGGGTCTAAAAAGCTGGCAAAATGCCAGGTACCAAAATGAACCCATTTTCATAAAAGCACCCAGATCACAGTGGGTCTACAAAGTCAGAAAACTTGTGTAACAGGCATTATATTGTTAAAATTGCACTTATTTATCTAACTAAATTTCAGGTTTCTCATATTGTTCGGGTTAGTCACATTTTATTGTGTCAGGATTTGTAAATAATTTCATAATAAAGTTTGACTTTTTTCACATTAGACCAAGGACAAAATTTGGAGTTGTCATTATTTAAAGGTTTTTATGTCATGATTTGACTTGATATCATATTGAGTTGTTTGTGGCCCCTGAACACCTTTGACTGTTCATATTTTCAGTGTAATTTTAGCACTTCACCTCGAACGAACTACAAAAAGACCTGAACTTAGAGATTTTTCAGAGGATGTTGTATGACTAGAGAAAGAGAGACATCAGGCTGCAGATGTTTTGCCTGACGTACTTTATCTTCATCCCGTGGGCAATTTTTGCAAAGTTGACTTTAGAAGGTTTGACTTGACTATGTGTTTTTATGTACTGAAACTTGTGTTCGTTTTATGCATGAAAGTTTGTCTGTAATTATTTAATGTACTGCTGCCCGTCTTGGCCAAGACACTCTTGGAAAAGAGACTTTTAATTTCAGTGAGGTTTTCCTGGTTAAATAAAGGTAAATAAAAAATAAAAACTTCTAAAATTCCTCCCATGGGTCAGATTGGACCATTTGGTGGTCCAGTTTTGGCCCGTGGACCTTATGTTTGACACCCCTGCTTCAAATACACAAGACAAGAAAACAAACCATGTACAATGAGCCCAAACAGATGTTAAAATTTGTTATTAAAACTTGACCAAAGAAGGTGAGACAAGATTGGAAGTACTAAATACACCTGAAATGATGGAAAATGATGTGGACATAAGGACAAAACGTGACATTTGTGTTGGTTCCATCAAGCTGTTTTAATGCAGAGGAATGGAGATAATTATCATGATTATGCAAAATAACTGCGGTTAGCTCAATAATTGCAATAAGACGATTATGTAATCATTGTGACAGGCCTTGCTGTGACACAAGTGTTGCTGATGATAATATTTATTACGGTAACCATTAGACGTTTTATGAGCGCACATCATGAGTAATTCCTGACCTGGTGTTGAGATCCTGATGTGCTGCTTGACAGTAAAACTGTTTAATAATCAAACAATATGCATCATGGGCATCAAGGATAGTCCCGTAGATAATTACAGTGGAGTGAACATAGCATGTCAGTGTGAAAGCCGCTTCATTAGCATTCTATGAGACGTTTACTGTCAAATTGGTTAGAATCGTAGAGCGCGGGGCGACGCTGCAAAGGTCAGTCTCAATAGCGTCTCGCCGCACTCGCTGGTGCCACAAACGCATCGGCACAGCTGGGGAGTAGAGGGAGCGGCATGTCAGGCTGCAGAGGAGGGTGATTTGTGCTGACGGGAGGTGGTGGTGGTGGAGGGGGGGGGGCGACATCATGCACACGGTACCCAGGGATAAGAGCTCACAGAGGGGGGAGCTCATGAGGAATCCTGGGGGCGGGGGGACGGTGGGAAAGCCTTTATCAGAGCCCAGGAATCAAAGAGGATGAAAACAACAGCGAAGCAAACTAGACCAAAGGCTAGTTATCAGCAGAGAAGGGGGGAAGAGGACAGCAGAAGAACATTGTTTGCACTCTCCGTCAAATATAGAGGCCAGCGTAGGAGTCAACACAGACAGGGCAATTTTTCGCAGCCAACATAAAGTTGAAGTCAGAGTTTAGAATAGGTCAAGGTAAAGTCAAATCTATGTAGCGTAGTGTACACGGAGGGCAGATTCAACACCCAGACAGGCTCTAAACTGGACCTTTATCCTGAAAAAAACACATACACTTATATTGTTTTTCATTCCAAAATGCTTGTGCAAAAACGATAAGTCCAGAACACATTTCCACATTTTCATTTCGGTCCATCTGTTGGGCAGAGCTGGTGGATTTGCAGGTTAAGGATCAAACTGTCAAGCTTTGATTTGTGAATTTGTGAATTTGCAATTGGCTAAAAGGCTGATGCTTAGTCTGCCTTGTATCACACTACCAGACTACACCCAGTGATTCACGATTACGCATGAATCACTTATTATTTATTTATTTTACTTTGGTTGGTTGTGAAGAGTCACACACTGTTGGAAAAAGTTGAAATAATTTTGTTTTCAGACACATTCTTCTTTTTTATTCCTATCAGTAATCACCTCTAACCTGGTACAATGATCACATACTGAGTCCCAGTTACACTTTATCAACAATAAACCACACTGTTAAAATTGTTTCATGAGAAGAAACAAAAAAATATTTTATTCCAACTTTATGGGCAACATTGTATTTTCTATTAAATGATAATCAGTTTCATTTGAAGGTTTCTTTAGGTGGTCGTCTGCATCTTTCTGTCATATCAGGGTCTACATCAGTGGACACATTGTTAGCCTCATAACATAATTGTCTGAGTCATACAGTATATGGACAAAAGTATTGGGACACATTGAATTCAGGTGTTTCTTTCCTAACATGGGTCTGGGATACAAAACACTAAAGACAAATGTGATAATATAGTTTTATATTGGGATAAATATCATATTGAATATTAATATTTATATGTCAAATCAGCATGATCATCTTACAGCTGTAGACATGATGTGTCCCAATATTTTTGTCCATATAGTTTATAAACATCAATATTTCCTTAAAGTTTAATGGGAGATTTTTCTTCCTAAGTGAGATGTGATGAAAGTAGATGGTTAGTTGTGGTAGAAATTGTTATTTACAGTCAAAGCGTGAAAAATATTGTAGAAATTTAGAGTTACAACATTTAAAATCATAGTCATGGATTAAAAAAAAAAAAGAGAAATTAAGTAAAAACGATCTCTGAGGCATTTTGGAAGCAAAGATAATTAAATAAAACTAACTAATATAATGATATTTATAGAAAAGAAACACCTGAATTCAATGTGTCCCAATACTTTTGTCCATTTGTGTATGAGTTTGGCAGTCATGCTATGAGGCAAACAATATAAAAATGAGAACAAATTAGTTACATTTAATATAAAGCTACATGAATTAAAGCTTCAGTGTGAATTTTTTTTTTTTTTTTTTTGCATCAAATACACAATTATCTTTTGTCATATTGTAATTCATGAGTTCTGAGAAGAAACATGACCCCAGCACCTCCTCTGGACTCTGTTTACACCTGATGGGACACATTTAGTATAAAACACCACTGATATTGTATCCAGGAGATGTTTGAATGTAGGAAAAGTCAATAAAGCCTCAGAGGAACTGACATTTAAAAAAAAAAAAAGCTAAGGCAGAACAAATAAAAAAAAATAGATGTATTTCTGTCATAGAGGTTAATCTTTAGAATGGAAGATCGATTAAAACCATCTAAAACAATTAAAACTTTTAACAAGATGTACAAATTAACTATTATTCAAAAATATAGAGCTCAGGATTGACTAAGGAAAATATTTGTTTAAAAGACTAGGATCAATATTGGTAGTTGAGATAAACACATGATTTACCTGAAATTAAATTAAATATGTGTTCTCTTCTGTTGTATATTTAGCAATGATTACACTGACATTTTTTGTTTGTTTGTTTGTTTGTTTTCTTGTGGAAACATTATGTTAATTGTAAATAGGGTTAGGCAAAATAAGTCTGTACTTCAGCCTAAACCCTTTCAGATGCATTGTATATGGAAAAATGGATATGTTGTTTAAAGTAATTAACGACTGAATAAAACTACTACTACTGCTATTTACTACTATTTTGGTATTAAATGACATTTTAATGGAGTTTTAACACCTAAAAAGTATATATTTTGATCTAAAGTCACATGCTTTACAAATATGTAAATGATATGTAATTTTAATTCTAATTCTATATTTATACAAATATTTATATAAATACCAAATTTCTTACTTTTCTGTCAATATTTCATTTATTTTATTTTTTTTCTACCTGTCTTTTTCTCTGCACTTGCTTGATGTATGTTGCTGCTGTTAACTGTGAAATATCCCCAAGGTGGGATAAATAAAACTTATCTTATCTTTTTCTTATCTTATCTTATCTTATCTTATCTTATCTTATCTTATCTTATCTTATCTTATCTTATCTTTCTTATTCTTATCTTATTCTTATCTTATCTTATCCTTATTCTTATTCTTATCTTATCTTATCCTTATTCTTATCTTATCTTATCTTATCTTATCCTTATTCTTATCTTATCTTATCTTATCTTATCTTATCTTATCTTATCATATATTATCTTATCTTATATTATGCTGTGCCTATTGTACAAAATGGCATAAACAAAGTCATTTTACATGATGACACAAACCTGCTTCCCCTTGTAAACATTACAATAAAATCCTATACAATTATAGAGCTTACGTGCTTAAAATTGGCAATAATTTTCTGCTTCTGACAGAACATGAAATCACTCACCATCCCCTCTTACATTTCAACATAAGTCTAGTCTGTCTTCAGACTTGAGACCGCAGTATGTTTGAGATTTTAAAGTATGTGTTTTAGTGATTTCCTTCAATATGTTTGCACTTATAACAGAAGCTGTTTGTCTTTTCGCCAAATTGAACTAATTATTTAAAGCTTAGAGTTTGTCACTCGTCCTCAAATTCACACTTTGGCTTACATCGGAGAATTTATGACAGTTTAACAGCGACTTGATAAAAATAATGGTGCATCGTTCAGGCGTTTGGATAAACACAGCAGAGGTTGGGAGTTTGCACGAATCTTGGCTAAATGCATCCAGATTCGATCCAATTCAATATGGACAACAAACTGGATTCTGTTGCTCAAGTTGTGCCAGAAGAAGTGGGCTACATTCCCTGCAGAGTGGAAGACTTCCCCAGTTTTCTTCTAGTTTTCTTCACAATTTAACCCATAAAGGCCCAGTGCTACTTTTATGACAGTCCCAAATGATTTTTTTTTTTCTCTATTTAACCTTCATCAAGTGATTTATCTGCATTTATTATAAAATTAACCTCTGTATTTTACATTTTTCACTGTAAATTATATATTTTCCTATATGTAATCATGAGTAAATTCATAGGTTATTATATCAAAACAGAGAAAATTGAAGAAAAAGAAGCCTTTTCAGCAAAGATATAAATAACTGAACATAAACCAAGTGTCTCCCTCCACTGTCATTGATCCAACTCCATGGGTTTTACTGGTGAACCAATGTTGTAGAAGATGACGGTGTTTCCACGTAACTACGGAGCCTCTGCGCGTCCAAATGGGTCATATCTGATGACCATGAAAAGATGACAAACTGTATTTTACAGCAATTATTTCCATGTATTGATAGGATTAATGGATCAGCAGGTATTAATGTTTTGGTCGCTGGTTGAAGTATAGGGTTTTATGGGTTAAAGGCAGCGCCACTGAATATTAACAACATACATGGTCATTTTTTACCATTTAAGATTGTAATGAAACAAATCAAAGCAACCACCAAGAAAGCACAAAGTACATCTGCACAGGGAATATCTATTGGAATTAATCCATAAAGACCCAGTGCTACTATTGTGGCACTTCTCAAATCATTTTTTCTCTGTTTCACTATTTATATAATATTATCCTTTGTATTTAACATTTTTTTCAGTGAAAATTCATCACTTTTCTGTATTTAATTGACTGATCATGTAGATGTTCATAAAAGCTCGGATTAAAGTTGAGGGATATCATATCAGAAACAGAAAAAAACTAGAAGCACTCGGAGAGCGCAGACCTCCGCCAAGGCTGATCAGTGCCCCCCCCCCCCCACCCCCCCCGTGGGCCCCCCCCACGCCAAGGAGGTTATGTTTTTGCCAGGGTTTGTTTGTTTGTTTGTCTGTCTGTTTGTCTGTCCGTTAGTGTGCAACATAACTCAAAAAGTTATGGACAGATTTTGATGAAATTTTCAGGGTTTGTTGGAAATGGGCCCCCCCGTGGGCCCCTCCACCCCCGATCACCACCAAAATTTAATCATTTCTTCATTATCCCATTTCCAACAAACCCTGAAAATTTCATCAAAATCTGTCCATAACTTTTTCAGTTATGTTGCACACTAACGGACAGACAAACAGACAAACAAACAAACAAACCCTGGCAAAAACATGACCTCCTTGGCGGAGGTAATGAAGAAAAAGTGAGTTTTACAGCAAATATATTAATAACTGAACATAAACCCAGTGTCTCCATCCACTGTCACTGATCCAACTCCATGGGTTTTACTGGTGATTCAATGTTGTAGAAGATGACGGCGTTTCCTTGGTAACCACGGAGCCTTTGAACGTCCAAATGGGTCATGTCTGATGACCATGAAAAGATGACAAACTGTCAGTTATTTACATGTATTGATAGGATTTAGGACTGCATGATAATAAAAAAAAACTGACATTGCATTTTTTTTTAACCCTGTGATATGAAAACATACTCAGGAGGATGTAATAGCCGTGTGGTGTCGACATAAACGGTCAAACAAATTAGTTGTGTTCAATGTGGCAACAGGTGTAAGGCACTGTTGACACAGAACACATGTTTCAATATCATCCTTCTTGTAGCTGAAATAATTCCAGATACTGTTGTTGCTTTTCTTTTTGGCACCAAATCTTCATTTTCGGTGATTTTCTCTTGGCTGTTGCTCATTTTTTAATGTTGTTACCAGCGACTCACTCCAAACCGATTAAGAACGATTGTGATAGGTAGATCGCTGTGCGCAGTGTGTGTCAGGTACTTCTGAAATTAGATGAGAACACACTGAGTTCATTTACCTCCAACACTGCAGGACCTGCGAAGTGACTATTGCGCACACGTACATTGCGATGACGATGCTCAAACAATATACAGGGTTATTGAAAAAGACAGAACCGATTTCATGATGCATTGCTTCAGTTCTCAAGCATCATCATGGAATGAGTCAGTGACCATTTGAAAGAGTTTTCTAAGTTTATGTTCCACTGCTACCCACTAACGTCGATGACCTTAACCCTTTCATGCATAGTGGTCACTCCAGTGGACAGTTACTCTACAGCTTTACTCTTGTATTTTCATGGGTTTTGTTGTTTTAGTTCCATATCAACCAACACAGTGGACACTTATGCATCATCTCATGAACTGCAATTCGTACCATTATTGTAACTTTGCTGTTCTTGATTGGTTCTTGAGTGGAAATCAATTGTTAATATTTATTTTTTGCATATTATCTCCATGAAGTGAGAAATAACTAGTATTAGAATATGTTACAATGTGAGAAAACATCAGATTAGCTGCATTAAACATGGTTTCATTTCACTGTTTTCATATCACTTTATGATATTGGGTTTTAAATACATGTTTCTTTGCTTCAAGAATAAAATTCATGGTGAGGCTGAGTGGATATTTTTGTAACTCCATGAAAAACAGGTTGATTTAAAAAAAAAAAAAATTCAGTCACATTTTTTCATGCCTAAAGAGGAATAAAAATACTCAGGAAAAAAAAATCTTGATTAAGGTCCTCATAATTCATGCATGAAAGGGTTAAACATCGAATAACAGCAGTGATCAACCTAGTGGATCGTGATATACTGATATGCATTGATGTTGTCTGTGCTGCAGGTGGTGGCCACATTAAACACTTGGAAATAAAATAAATGGAATAAATGGAAATCAGCTAAAATTTACTTAGGGGGTCAAATGAGTGGCCAGTTTTGTCCAAAAAAAAAAAAGTTGTAAGAAACTGTGTTGAAATAATGCTAATCCATTTGTGCACAGACTACTGATATTATTTGACAGTGGAAGCTCTATTTTCAGAAATATTGGATTTTGAATAGCACGTGTATGTGAAAACTTTTGCTGGTGGACGGACGTAACATTACCCATGATGGTCTGGTCAGTACCAGTACTTTATTAGTAATAAACTTATATACTTACTATTGCTAATTCTCCTCTTATTCCTAAATGTTAGTATTGTGGATCTAAAACAATAACAGCTGACACAAAAACACAAAATGTGGCAGTGGACGGATGTGACATGGTTGTTCCAGATCCCATCATACTGATGCTCGGCAGCCATGTCACCGTTTACACTAATGATCCCTGTGCAAAAACTAGGATCAGAATTATTTATTGTATAGTTTATCATCATACTAAAGAGTAAATAACAATATAGAATTGCTATTTCTTTATAAAAATGCTTATTATTAGAAAACTGTTGATTTAAAAAGTGACGTGTGACATTCTTAATGTATGTATTGGCGTAACATAAGCAGGATGGATCAGCACCATACTCCATATTGAACCTGTAAAAATAAAACATGTGATATGTAGGATAGAATCTTGTAAGAAAAATTGGGGAATCTAAAAGAATAGAATATTTGTTTTTCAGGTAAATTCAGTTCAAATATAACTTGGCCATTTGTGACATGAAAATATAGCATTAATTGTGATGAAATTGGACATTTTTGAGCTGAAAACATAGTTCATATGACCATCAACATGTTGAACAGAACTGAAATCCTGTAAATTTGCATAACTTGCATTTACCAACACAAAGTTCCTTTGGGGATTCACTTATATTGATTTCTTATGCACAAAGACATAAATAAGACCTCTAAGCACATTTTAGCTGAAATAAAAGTTGATTGTGAGTAGAATACTTGTGACTTGGCTGGAGTTTTCTATTGCTTTTCCTCATTAAAATACTGTACTCATTCTCCCTGAATAACCCTGTATTCTGCAGCTCTAATAAGATTAATGGATCAGAAGATATTAAACATTTTACATCAGTACATGGTTTTGGTCGATGGTGGATGTTTGGGTGTTTATGGGTTAAATGCTCAGAATTGTAATGAATTGAAGCTGTATACACTTAGACAATGTATGTAGTCTTACAACCTCAAGTATGTTCTGTTCTGTGTTGCAATATTGTAATCCACTTAAATATTAATCAGAATCTTGTTTTCATAGAGACAAAATAGTTTGAGGTTGTGTATTTCGTCTTTTTCTTTCTGTCTGTATTCTCTTTCATGTGCTGTTTTGTCTGAATGAGGGGGTTGCTAAAGTTTCCTGAAGTGCTGATGTATTGAATTTTCGACATCCCCAACAGGTCTGATCTTGAATAATTCAAGAGACGTCCTCAGTCTGTGCTGAGAGTGTAGACGTACTATGAATACACACAAAAGTTAAGTTTTTATATCTCTCTATTTCGCCTCTACAAAGTGGATAACAGGTGGCCTGGAGACTAGAGTGTTATGGTAGCAGGTATCAAACCACTTCAGTGAATAATGGGAGGGTTGCGAGGCTCAAGTGCGTGCAAGGAGCCCGGGTGTAACTGATAAGTTGACTAAATATCCACCACTTGACCATCCTGTAAGGCACGATGCAGCTGTAAAGACAACATATGAATAGCGCTCACTTTTGTGAGGCTCAGAAATGTATTTACTCAGTTACAAAGCAGAGAATGGGAGGACACTCGACATTGCTCTCAGTATTAACAGTACTCATTTTTCGTGGACTGGTTAATTGCATTTCACGTGGCTATCTGTATGTAATGAAAGCAGTTTGAACCCAGTGTTTCTCATTAATTGTCCCCGATACACAACCAGACCAGAGACCAGAGGCACTGGAAATGTTTCCTCGTAGGGCGATTACAGATATTTTAAGTTTCCCCGTCTGTCTCATTTCTCCTTTTACGTCGTCGGAGAGTAGCTCATTGTGTGTCGAGTGGGTTTTGAAGTTGATTCATTATGTATTAACCCAGGGGTGTCAAACATGAGGCCCGTGGGCCAAAACTGGCCCGCCAAATGGTCCGGTTCGGCCCGTGAGTGAGTTTCCGAAGTGCAAAAATTACACTGAAAATATTAACAGTTAAGGATGTTCAGGCGCCACGTACAACTCAATATAATGTCAAGTAAAATAATAACATAACCTATAAATAATGACTACTCCAAATTTAGTTCTTGGTCTAATGTGAAAAAAATCAAACTTCATTATGAAATTATTTACAAATCCTGTCACAATAAAATGTGACTAATCTGAACAAATATGAGAAACCTGAAATTTCTTTAGAAAAATAAGTGGAATTTAATAATAAAATGCCTGTTACAAATGTTTTCTGACTTTGTAGACCCACTTTGATCTGGGTGCTTCTATGAAACTGGGTTCATTTTGGTACCTGGCACTTTTCCAGGTTTTTTTTTAGACCCAATAATAAAAGACATATTTAGACATATTTCCTCCCAGGATGTACCTAATGATGACCTCAGATAAATGCAAAAAAATTATACTCTTGCTCTGAGCCATCCCAAAATTAATGAATTTTTGATAAAATGTTGGGGCCAAAAATAGGACCAAAATTGAGCATGGAAAAGCTACCGAGGTAACAGTGCATTTGATCTTGAAAACATGGTTTGAAATGGTTTTATATAGTGCCATAAATAAAGACACTGTGTTAAATTTGACCATCCAAGTGGTTTTTCAAATCCAGCCCGCAGGTGAGTTTCTGAAGTGCAAAAATTACACTGAAAATATTAACAGTTACGGATGTTCAGGGGCCACGTACAACTCAATATAATGTCAAGTAAAATAATAACATAATAATCTATAAATAATGACAGCTCCAAATTTAGTTCTTGGTCTAATGTGAAAAAAATCAAACTTCATTATGAAATTATTTACAAATCCTGTCACAATAAAATGTGACTAATCTGAACAAATATAAGAAACCTGACATTTCTTTAGAAAAATAAGTGGAATTTAATAATAAAATGCCTGTTACAAATGTTTTCTGACTTTGTAGACCCACTTTGATCTGGGTGCTTCTATGAAACTGGGTTTATTTTGGTACCTGGCACTTTTCCAGGTTTTTTTAGACCCAATAATAAAAGACAAATTTAGACATATTTCCTCTCAGGATGTACCTAATGATGACCTCAGATAAATGCAACCCGACCAATTATTTCATTCGGACCGACTAAAATGATTGGTCAGACTTTTATCAGAACTATATGAGAATTAAACATTTTTGAGTTTCAAAACCTGGTGGATTTCTTTTATATTTTAGTTTGACACATGCTTATTAGGAGCATTTTAAGATGACAAAAGAAAAGTGTAAAAATGCCACATCATACGGTATAGCTTTAAGGATGTTCAGGCGCCACGTACAACTCAATATAATGTCAAGTAAAATAATAACATAACCTATAAATAATGACAACTCCAAATTTAGTTCTTGGTCTAATGTGAAAAAAATCAAACTTCATTATGAAATTATTTACAAATCCTGTCACAATAAAATGTGACTAATCTGAACAAATATGAGAAACCTGAAATTTCTTTAGAAAAATAAGTGGAATTTAATAATAAAATGCCTGTTACAAATGTTTTCTGACTTTGTAGACCCACTTTGATCTGGGTGCTTCTATGAAACTGGGTTCATTTTGGTACCTGGCACTTTTCCAGGTTTTTTTAGACCCAATAATAAAAGACAAATTTAGACATATTTCCTCCCAGGATGTACCTAATGATGACCTCAGATAAATGCAAAAAAATTATACTCTTGCTCTGAGCCATCCCAAAATTAATGAATTTTGATAAAATGTTGGGGCCAAAAATAGGACCAAAATTGGGCATGGAAAAGCTACCGAGGTAACAGTGCATTTGATCTTGAAAACATGGTTTGAAATGGTTTTATATAGTGCCATAAATAAAGACACTGTGTTAAATTTGACCATCCAAGTGGTTTTTCAAATCCAGCCCGCAGGTGAGTTTCTGAAGTGCAAAAATTACACTGAAAATATTAACAGTTACGGATGTTCAGGGGCCACGTACAACTCAATATAATGTCAAGTAAAATAATAACATAATAACCTATAAATAATGACAGCTCCAAATTTAGTTCTTGGTCTAATGTGAAAAAAATCAAACTTCATTATGAAATTATTTACAAATCCTGTCACAATAAAATGTGACTAATCTGAACAAATATAAGAAACCTGACATTTCTTTAGAAAAATAAGTGGAATTTAATAATAAAATGCCTGTTACAAATGTTTTCTGACTTTGTAGACCCACTTTGATCTGGGTGCTTCTATGAAAATGGGTTCATTTTGGTACCTGGCACTTTTCCAGGTTTTTTTAGACCCAATAATAAAAGACAAATTTAGACATATTTCCTCTCAGGATGTACCTAATGATGACCTCAGATAAATGCAACCCGACCAATTATTTCATTCGGACCGACTAAAATGATTGGTCAGACTTTTATCAGAACTATATGAGAATTAAACATTTTTGAGTTTCAAAACCTGGTGGATTTCTTTTATATTTAGTTTGACACATGCTTATTAGGAGCATTTTAAGATGACAAAAGAAAAGTGTAAAAATGCCACATCATACGGTATAGCTTTAGGATGTTCAGGCGCCACGTACAACTCAATATAATGTCAAGTAAAATAATAACATAACCTATAAATAATGACAACTCCAAATTTAGTTCTTGGTCTAATGTGAAAAAAATCAAACTTCATTATGAAATTATTTACAAATCCTGTCACAATAAAATGTGACTAATCTGAACAAATATGAGAAACCTGAAATTTCTTTAGAAAAATAAGTGGAATTTAATAATAAAATGCCTGTTACAAATGTTTTCTGACTTTGTAGACCCACTTTGATCTGGGTGCTTCTATGAAACTGGGTTCATTTTGGTACCTGGCACTTTTCCAGGTTTTTTTTAGACCCAATAATAAAAGACAAATTTAGACATATTTCCTCCCAGGATGTACCTAATGATGACCTCAGATAAATGCAAAAAAATTATACTCTTGCTCTGAGCCATCCCAAAATGAATGAATTTTTGATCAAATGTTGGGGCCAAAAATAGGACCAAAATTGGGCATGGAAAAGCTACCGAGGTAACAGTGCTTTTGATCTGGAACACATGGTTTGAAATGGTCTTATATAGTGCTATAAATAATGACACTGTGTTAAATTTGACCATCCAAGTGGTTTTTCAAATCCAGCCCGCAGGTGAGTTTCTGAAGTGCAAAAATTACACTGAAAATATTAACAGTTAAGGATGTTCAGGGGCCACGTACAACTCAATATAATGTCAAGTAAAATAATAACATAATAACCTATAAACAAGTGGTGCCAGGCACAACAAACCCCGCCCCGACATGTATTGTAGCTTATTTTGGCATCGATCCAGCTGATCATCATCATCATGTCTATGCATGTACTGATGTCAGCATACCTCTATATATGTGCCAAGTATGAAGTAAATTGAAATAAAACCAATGTTTTATAGATATTTGAAATTTCACTGTATTATAAGTAAATGGGAGGAAAAAAGTATTTAAAAATTTCTAAAAAAATTTAACTTTGACCTACTTTTCCCAAACTGTAACCACATCTATTTTGGGTCACCGGCAATCTATGAACTAAATTTGGTATGAATTCAACCAACAGTTTGGCTGCTACAGTCATTTGAAATTTCAGCCATTGTAAGTAAATGGGGAAAAAAAAAGATTAGAAAAATTCATAAAAAATTTTAACTTTGACCTACTTTTCCCAAAATGTAATCACACCTATTCTGGGTTACTGGTGATCTATAAACCCAATTTGGTATAAATTCAACCAGTATTTTTGCTGCTAAAGTGTTAACAAGTAAGGAAACAAAGAAACAAACAAAAAGGAAAATTCCCCTTGCCTCCCCTTCAGGGGGTGGGGTAAAAATGACGCCTTTAAATTTTCTCCGTGGTTTAATCTGAAAAAAAAAAAATTACATCATGAAAATATTTACATTTACAAATCCTGTCACAGTAAAATGTGACTAACCTGAAAAAATATGAGAAACCTGACATTTTTAAAAGGAGTAATATTTTGCTTTTTTAAATGGAATTCTGCATTTTCAAACATTTCTCTGTGGTCTACATAAACTAAATGCTCTGCTTGGGTCTGAATTCTTCATTAATTCAACTCCACAGGTCCATCTTCAACCCTATTTCTGAGTAATGACACCAGAAAGGTCATTTTGAGCGCTGGCCCTTTAAATGCCACTTCAGGCCCCGCCCCCTCCAGGATGTTGACTGTGCTGCTCGGTCCCGTTCAGCCAACAACTGAACATTTTCATTTATCAGCTTTGGACATATTTTCAGTATGGACTACAACTGCTGCTGCTGAAAAACAATAATGTCGTACTTAAAGAAATGTTCGTCGGAAGTCTTGACCTTATATGTGCAAATGTCGTGACATAACCAATTATAGATGTAACAAATTAAGAAGAAATTAAAATGGGTTGTAGAAATTAACAAAATTTTAGCCAAAATGAATATAAAGATAGCTTTGCAGCACCTGGAGGGTTCAAATTCATACTTTATGAACTATTAGGGTCCAAATACACAAATAAATGAACCAAAGACTGATAAAAGTGGGTTTAGCAAAATATGACCCCTTTAAATTTCATTGCATGTTCGGAATAAATCACTAAAATCTAAATCTAATATTTCAGGGTGCACATTGTAGTTCGGATTATTTACATTTTTATAAAGCAATTTAACTTTCCCACTAAAATAAAGGCAAACATTTTGATTATCATTTATAGGCTATCATGTTATTATTTAACTGGTCCGAACCATTTGAGACCACATTGGGCTGGTATGTGGCCCCTGAACTAAAAGAAGTTTAACATTCTGGATATTAAGATTTTAAAGCTCAAAAATCAGTTAAAATCACTCAAAAATAAGTGTAATCTTAAAAATATTCGACCGTATTTATGGATCCACTGTGATCTGTAAGTTGAGTTAATAATAAGTTGAGACGTAATATTGTTAAAAGTGCACCTTTTTTTAAATAGATGTTTCAAGGTGTATATGGTTGTTCAGGTTATTCACATTTTCATATTGTAATTTAACTTTCGCACTAAACAAAATGAGAAAAAACTTGGATTATTATTTATGGGTTATTATTTTTACTGGTCTGACCCACTTGAGACCACATTGGCATGAATGTGGCCCCTGAACTAAAATAAGTTTGACATCCCTGATTTAAAGGTTTCAGTGGGTACGATTTAGTGACATGCAGCTCAAAAATCAAAATCACTGAAAATTAAGTGCAATCTTAAAAATATTCTGCCTATATTTATTTATTTTTAAAATTTATTTAACCTTTATTTACCCAGGCAAGCATTAAGAACAGATTCTTATTTACAAATGCAGCCTGATCCACTGTGATCTGTAAATTAAATAATAATAGGTTGAGACATAACATTGTAAAAGTGCCTTATTTTTTTTTTTTTTTTTTTTAGATGTTTCATGGTGTATATGGTTGTCCAGGTTTTTCGCATTTTTATATTGTAATTTAACTTTCACACCAAACAAAAAGAGGGAAAACTTGGATTATTATTTATAGGTTATTATTTTTACTGGTCTGACCCACTTGAGACCACATTGGCCTGAATGTGGCCCCTGAGCTAAAATAAGTTTGACATCCCTGATTTAAAGGTTTCAGTGGGTACGATTTAGTGACATGCGGCTCAAAAATCAATCAAAATCACTCAAAATTAAGTGCAATCTTAAATATATTCTGCTTATATTAATGGACCCACTGTAATCTGTAAATTAAATTAATAAGTTGAGACATAATATTGTAAAAGTGCCTTATTTTTTTTTGTTTTATAGATGTTTCAGGGTGTACATGGTTGTTCAGGTTATTCACATTTTTACATTGTAATTTAACTTTCACTCAAAAACAAAGACAAAACAAAAATTATT
This sequence comes from Sphaeramia orbicularis, assembly GCF_902148855.1. NCBI lineage: Eukaryota > Metazoa > Chordata > Actinopteri > Kurtiformes > Apogonidae > Sphaeramia > Sphaeramia orbicularis. The sequence continues at coordinate 15,997,918 of NC_043976.1, read as the reverse complement.
ATTATTTATAGGTTATTATTTTTACTGGTCTGACCCACTTCAGACCACATTGGGCTGAATGTGGCCCCTGCACTAAAATAAGTTTGACATCCCTGATTTAAAGGTTTCAGTGGGTACGATTTAGTGACATGCGGCTCAAAAATCAATCAAAATCACTCAAAATTAAGTGCAATCTTAAATATATTCTGCTTATATTAATGGACCCACTGTAATCTGTAAATTAAATTAGTAAATTGAGACATAATATTGTAAAAGTGCCTTATTTTTTTTTTGTTTTATAGATGTTTCAGGGTGTACATGGTTATTCAGGTTATTCACATTTTTATATTACTAAACAAAATGAGAAAAAACTTGGATTATTATTTATAGGTTATTATTTTTACTGGTCTGACCCACTTGAGACCACATTGGCCTGAATGTGGCCCCTGAACTAAAATAAGTTTGACATCCCTGATTTAAAGGTTTCAGTGGGTACGATTTAGTGACATGCAGCTCAAAAATCAAAATCACTGAAAATTAAGTGCAATCTTAAAAATATTCTGCCTATATTTATTTATTTTAAAAATTTATTTAACCTTTATTTACCCAGGCAAGCATTAAGAACAGATTCTTATTTACAAATGCAGCCTGATCCACTGTGATCTGTAAATTAAATAATAATAGGTTGAGACATAACATTGTAAAAGTGCCTTATTTTTTATTTTTTTTTTTTAGATGTTTCATGGTGTATATGGTTGTCCAGGTTTTTCGCATTTTTATATTGTAATTTAACTTTCACACCAAACAAAAAGAGGGAAAACTTGGATTATTATTTATAGGTTATTATTTTTACTGGTCTGACCCACTTGAGACCACATTGGCCTGAATGTGGCCCCTGAGCTAAAATAAGTTTGACATCCCTGATTTAAAGGTTTCAGTGGGTACGATTTAGTGACATGCGGCTCAAAAATCAATCAAAATCACTCAAAATTAAGTGCAATCTTAAATATATTCTGCTTATATTAATGGACCCACTGTAATCTGTAAATTAAATTAATAAGTTGAGACATAATATTGTAAAAGTGCCTTATTTTTTTTTGTTTTATAGATGTTTCAGGGTGTACATGGTTGTTCAGGTTATTCACATTTTTACATTGTAATTTAACTTTCACTCAAAAACAAAGACAAAACAAAAATTATTATTATTTATGGGTTATTATTTTTACTGGTCTGACCCACTTGAGACCACATTGGCCTGAATGTGGCCCCTGCACTAAAATAAGTTTGACATCCCTGATTTAAAGGTTTCAGTGGGTACGATTTAGTGACATGCGGCTCAAAAATCAATCAAAATCACTCAAAATTAAGTGCAATCTTAAATATATTCTGCTTATATTAATGGACCCACTGTAATCTGTAAATTAAATTAGTAAATTGAGACATAATATTGTAAAAGTGCCTTATTTTTTTTTTGTTTTATAGATGTTTCAGGGTGTACATGGTTATTCAGGTTATTCACATTTTTATATTACTAAACAAAATGAGAAAAAACTTGGATTATTATTTATAGGTTATTATTTTTACTGGTCTGACCCACTTGAGACCACATTGGCCTGAATGTGGCCCCTGAACTAAAATAAGTTTGACATCCCTGATTTAAAGGTTTCAGTGGGTACGATTTAGTGACATGCAGCTCAAAAATCAAAATCACTCAAAATTAAGTGCAATCTTAAAAATATTCTGCCTATATTTATTTATTTTTAAAATTTATTTAACCTTTATTTACCCAGGCAAGCATTAAGAACAGATTCTTATTTACAAATGCAGCCTGATCCACTGTGATCTGTAAATTAAATAATAATAGGTTGAGACATAACATTGTAAAAGTGCCTTATTTTTTATTTTTTTTTTTTAGATGTTTCATGGTGTATATGGTTGTCCAGGTTTTTCGCATTTTTATATTGTAATTTAACTTTCACACCAAACAAAAAGAGGGAAAACTTGGATTATTATTTATAGGTTATTATTTTTACTGGTCTGACCCACTTGAGACCACATTGGCCTGAATGTGGCCCCTGAGCTAAAATAAGTTTGACATCCCTGATTTAAAGGTTTCAGTGGGTACGATTTAGTGACATGCGGCTCAAAAATCAATCAAAATCACTCAAAATTAAGTGCAATCTTAAATATATTCTGCTTATATTAATGGACCCACTGTAATCTGTAAATTAAATTAGTAAATTGAGACATAATATTGTAAAAGTGCCTTATTTTTTTTTTGTTTTATAGATGTTTCAGGGTGTACATGGTTATTCAGGTTATTCACATTTTTATATTACTAAACAAAATGAGAAAAAACTTGGATTATTATTTATAGGTTATTATTTTTACTGGTCTGACCCACTTGAGACCACATTGGCCTGAATGTGGCCCCTGAACTAAAATAAGTTTGACATCCCTGATTTAAAGGTTTCAGTGGGTACGATTTAGTGACATGCAGCTCAAAAATCAAAATCACTGAAAATTAAGTGCAATCTTAAAAATATTCTGCCTATATTTATTTATTTTTAAAATTTATTTAACCTTTATTTACCCAGGCAAGCATTAAGAACAGATTCTTATTTACAAATGCAGCCTGATCCACTGTGATCTGTAAATTAAATAATAATAGGTTGAGACATAACATTGTAAAAGTGCCTTATTTTTTTTTTTTTTTTTTAGATGTTTCATGGTGTATATGGTTGTTCAGGTTATTCACATTTTTATATTGTAATTTAACTTTCACACTAAACAAAAAGAGGGAAAACTTGGATTATTATTTATGGGTTATTATTTTTACTGGTCTGACCCACTTCAGACCACATTGGGCTGAATGTGGCCCCTGCACTAAAATAAGTTTGACATCCCTGATTTAAAGATTGCAGTGGGTACGATTTAGTGACATGCAGCTCAAAAATCAAAATCACTGAAAATTAAGTGCAATCTTAAATATATTCTGCCTATATTTATTTATTTTTTAAATTTATGTAACCTTTATTTACCCAGGCAAGCATTAAGAACAGATTCTTATTTACAAATGCAGCCTGATCCACTGTGATCTGTAAATTAAATAATAATAGGTTGAGACATAACATTGTAAAAGTGCCTTATTTTTTATTAATTTTTTTTTTTTAGATGTTTCATGGTGTATATGGTTGTTCAGGTTATTCACATTATATATTGTAATTTAACTTTCATACGAAAACAAAGACAAAAAAAAACTTGGATTATTATTTACAGGTTATTATTTTTACTGGTCTGACCCACTTGAGACCACATTGGCCTGAATGTGGCCCCTGAACTACACTGAGTATCAGCCTCTTCTGCTTATGGGCAGGTGGAAAGTCGGTCAAAGTTCCATTGAATTTGACTTTAACAAACTTTTTTCTTCCATTTGCAGCGGCGATATAATAATCCAATTATTCCACACTTTCCGCAGTGGTCTCACTTTCGTAGAATACCCATTTAGACGAGGTCCAGGTTTTGTGTCTCGAATTTAGAGCCAAACAATAACTTGTTTAACAGAGAAAGAAACTCTGGAGGAGAAACTTGATTACTTGACCATGTACAGTATAATGGGTCAGCAAGCCTGAAACTAAAGTACTTATTGGATTATTGAATGACATCTGGAGCTATACCTTTATAATGCTCCAATAAACATGTTTTCTCTTGCAAAGAATTGTAACAAATAAAAAAAAACAATATCAAATTAGCACACTTTCCCTGCACCAGTGATCCAGTGAGGGTAGAGTTAAATGAATGAACCATTTTCAGCACTCCTAATAATGATTCCCTACATTTTTCTCTACATCTGAGCCTCTTATCTACTTCTAACTGGTGTTCCAGGTCAATAAAAGAGAGGTTTTTTTTACCCTTTAACATTGACTCTTTTCATTGAATCGTATTTTAATGTCAGGGTTTTAACAGAGGAGGTGTACGGCAAATATGCACGTATTAGACCACATGTCAAACATGCAGACCGTGGGCCAAAACCGGGCCGTTAAAGGGTCCAGTCCGGCCTATGGGATGAATTTGTAAAATGCAAAAATTACATTGATAACACTGGGTTACAAAAAAATGTTTTTTGCAAGTCGTCTAGGTTTTTTCAACTGTTTTTTCAACAAATTTTGCACCGCTAAATCCAAAAATGACATCTGTTTTTCTCAATCAGGTCAGGTTTTTTTGCTAATTTGATTTTGAAAAATTTGATCTTCTCACAAAATTTATTACATTTTTGTGACTTTATCAGTTGATTTTTTTATATAGTTCTCACCCAAAATAGGTTTTAAGAGAAAAAAAATCATTTCACCATTGTACCTGTTAGGTACAATGGTGTATTCACCGCAGATGTAGCAGAATACGTCAGGCTTATTTTTGCAAGATCTTCTAGTCGAAGCCATTTCATTCACCTGTAATATTAAAAAAAACATTAATCATAAATTGGCAAAAGTAAAATCTTCAGAACTTGTTTATTGCAAGAAATATAAAAGAATTTTGTCTCATATGATGTGAAAATGCCCATAAATGTAAGCAAAAATGTTAAAAAGCCAATATGTAGCCGTTCAGAAAGTTGACCTGACTGAGCAAAATTAATGTGATTTTTGGATTCAGCACACCAAAATGATCCTAAATCAGCTCAAAAAACTTAAACAATAAATTTGTTGTTGACCAGTGTAATATTAACAATCAATAGCTTTATTTTATTTATTTATTTATATAGCACTTTTTAAAACAACATGTTACAAAGTGATTCACATAAAGGAAGAAATAGTCAATAGAGTCAAAATCCTTCTATAATGGACGTTTCTGTGTCCAGCGTGTCTCTGTCCGACTTGTGTGTGTCCGATGGATGTCCTGATGTTGCAGCATGGGAGGGCGTACGGGTGCAATGCCGCTGTTGCACCACGGGAAGGTGCTATCATACAAAGGCACCACGGGTACAATGACGGAAGTAGTTTTGGGGGTTTTTTTTCACAATATTTTTATTGGTATTTAAGTTTTACATAACAAACATGAATCAAAACAACATAATCACTCATACACACACCGATTCACACCATGTAGACTTGCACCAAATGAGATATATATATATATATACACATATATATATATATATATATATATATATATATATATATATATATATATTTGTAAAACATACATATATTCTTATGAAACTGTGTACATGTATGTAGAAAAAGAAAAAAACAATAAGTAATAATAATAATAATAATAATAATAATAATGATCAAAAATATTAAAATACAGCCATCATGATAACAAAAAATAAATAAATAAATAAATAAATAAAATTAAAAATTGATAATTTGTACAACATGTCCCTAATTTCCAGGTACCATAATGTTCATATAAGGTTCCCATAATGCTGCTAGTAGTTTTATTTCAAGTTCCACATACAGGCCAGTTCAATCTAAAGTGGGTCAAACCAGTAAAATCGTATCATAAATACCTATAAATAATGAAAACTGTAAATATTCTCTTTTATTAGTGTAAAAATAGTAAAATTACATGAAAATGTTTACATTTACAAACTATCCTTTCACAAAAAATGAAGTGTCAGTGGGTACTTCTGTGTAACTGGGTTTATTTTGGTATCTGCCACTTTACCAATAATAAAAGAGAAATGTAGACATATTTCCCCCCAGTCTGTACCTAATGATGAACTCAGATAAATGCAAAAAAAAAAATTATACTCTTGCTCTGAGCCATCCCAAAATTAATGAATTTTTGATAAAATATTGGGGCCGAAAATAGGACCAAAATTGGGACATGAAAAACTACCTTGGTGTCAGTGCATTTGATCTGGAACACATGGCTGTAAATGGTCTTATACACCGCTATAAATAAAGACAGTGTGTTAAATTTGAGGATCCTAGTGGTTTTTCTAATTCAGACATGCAGGTTTTTCATGAATCTGCAGTTTCATTCCAGGTTTTGCATGTAACCCATCGTGTCCACTTGTGTTACATGCAGAACCTGACAATTTAGACACAAATAAATTGCGAGTGATTTTGCAACTGCGGTCATTTTTGTGAAACACTCTGCCTTGCACATTTACTTTGATTCCCAAAATGTACCTATGAGAGAATAAAACGATATTTTTTAAAAAAAAGTAGCGTGTAATTTTCGTGTCCTTTTTACTGTGTTACACGCAGATTTTTGTCTAAAAATAATATTAAAATGTGTTTTATCTGAAAAATAGTTTCTCTTTTATCTCAGTAAATATTTATTTTTAAAATAGACCCAAAGTGCTTCCAAACTTGCTTCATAACATTAGTCTACATCTGGTTTGAATTTTTAGCCCCATGTCCTGTTTCATAGAAGCGCCCAAATGCGTTCTGCCTGTTACTAAATGTTTTGTGTATTTGTAATTTTAATATAAGTTGCAATGCACATGTGTTAATGATAAACTGAGGCAGAATAGTCAAAACTGCACTTTTTTTCTTAAGACGTTTCAGATTGTTCATGTTATTCAGATTTGTAGGGAAAATTTGTAGATATAAACACTTTTATAATATAATTTGACTTTTTTCACTGTTATTATTTACTGATCCGGCCCACTTCAGATCATATTGTGCTGAACGTGAACTGTATTAGACCAGTCTTCTTCTTCTTTTTTTTTTTTTTTTTTTTTTTTACAAATAAGGAGAGCAATATGGTAACTTCATTGGCCTTGATTTTCTACATAGCAATAAAAATGTAGAAAACTTCACAAAAGTTTTAAAGTCTTCTGTCCTCCAATAACACACTAAGGTTGAAATGTTGAATTTCAGAGTATTTCTATGAGTGACCTATAAAGGGTTAAGAACATTTCTATTTTATATTAGTCAAGATGAGTTTATTTGAAAAAATAAATAATTATTTTTTGTTGAACTGCATTATTTGTGGTTCATTTATTCACTAATGAGCAGTTTTTTTTTTCTTATCAGTGAAAGAGGGTGCTTTTCAGTTTATATTTTGCAGATAAAATTTACTTATAAAAGATTTGATATTTAGAAAATGTTCAAGTTAAATAAGTAACAAAAAATTTGAAAATTAAAACAGACACTTTTGTCACAGGAACAAATTTTGCTTCATTTTTTCAATCAAAAATGCCGAAGAGAGGGTTGGGGGTACTTGGCTAAAAGTATTTAGTTCATAGGGTACTACACTGTAAAAAGTTTGAAAACTGCTGTGTTAGTGTCTGTGTTTAAACCCAACCTCATCGACATCATTCTCAGGATGGTATATGTTGGTTTGGCACAGACTGAGGCCAAAGTGGACCTGCAGCTGTTATATTTCTTTCAATACAAACACGGTGAAAAATGAAAAGCGCGCAAAACCTTCAGGTACTTTTTAAAACCATCTTCCATCATAATTGGAATATTAGCCCAACGTGGCTCAAACATAACCTGAACCAGTGAACTGTTGCATGGTGACAGATTCAAGGTCGTCTCTAAGTGGAGATTTTCTAAAACCCTGGTTGGTGTATTTCACCGTGGACAGAAAAACAAAATACTTAAGACACATGAAGGCCACGACCTTCTGTGTAGATGCTCCAGCTTCTTCCCACCGTCCAAAGACGTGCACTTTAATGGGTTAACTGGTCAGTTTAAGTGGTCCACACAGGGTTCACACACAGGTTTCAAGGTCAAATTCAAGCACTTTCAAGGGTCATCATCATTTCAGCACCTAATCACTGGGGTAAAATACATATCTACAGGAGTACATATACCTATGA